>NC_135985.1:20508592-20808592 GCF_053455715.1 Rhinoraja longicauda
GCACTAAACATTATTCCCTTATCATGTATCTATCCACTGTGAATGGCTCGATTGCAATCATGTATGTCTTTCCACGGACTGATTAGCACACAACAAAAGCTTTTCACTCTACCTTGGTACACATGAAAACAAACTAAACTGAGAATCAAGTCTTTGACTGGGGCTCATAAAGAAGCTGTATGGTGCATTGCTGACCAAGACCACAGAGTGCAGAGGCAGGACACGGGTATCAGAACAGAACCCAAGCTGAGAAAGGGGAGACATTAAGGCCACCAAGATTCGGAAGAAGGGTCCCCGACCCAAAACATCGCCAACGCACATTCTCCAGAGACCCCCAGGTGCGGAGAGAGTTCACGGCCTCGCCAGTGGAGCGGGCCGCTGGAGGCCCAGCAGCAGCCTGGGGCACGGCTGGACCAAGCGCCGCTCCCAGAGGGCAGGTACGCACGCGGACTGGATGCAGCCTACAGCGGCAGAGGACACCACGGCTACACTTGGCCAGGCCAACCCTGCAACGCCGCCAGGACTACGGCTCTTCATGGTTAGGTGATGAACGCTGCACTTACAACAACTGAGACTTGAAAATGACACCAAACAGGCGACTACTGTCTCATACTACTGCGATGCACTTGTACTCTCCATTAACAACTGTAAATCCCCCACCGCTCCCCTCCCCCAAGGTGTCCCCCAAGGCTCAGTCCTTGGCCCCCTCCTCTTCATCCTCTACCTGTTCCCCCTAGGTCAATTAATCCGCCGTCATGGTCTCAACTTCCACTGCTTCGCCGATGATATCCAGCTCCTCATCTCCACCAAGTCAATCTCCCCCACCACACACTCTACACTGACAAACTGCATCACTGAAATAAAATCTTGGCTTCAATCAAACTTCCTCAAACTCAATTGCAACAAATCTGAAATCATCATCATTGGTCCAAAAACGCTCACCAAATCCACCCAAAACATCATCCTCAACATTGATGGTCTCCCAGTATCCACCTCACCTCACATCCGGAATCTTGGAATCATCCTTGATCAAACCCTCTCCTTCGACAAACACATCAAACACATCACAAAGGCAGCCTTCTTCCACCTCAAAAACATTGCCCATCTCCGTCCATCCCTCTCCTCCACAGCTGCAGAAACCCTCATCCACGCCTTCATCACCTCCCGTCTGGACTACTGCAACAGCCTCCTCTATGGCGCACCCTCAAAAATCATCAATAAACTTCAATACATTCAAAACTCCACTGCCCGTCTACTCACACACACCTCGATCCGTGACCATATCACCCCCGTCCTTTATAAACTCCACTGGCTCCCCATCCCCCAGAGAATCCAGTACAAAATCCTCCTCATAACCTACAAAGCCCTCCATAACCTGGCCCCATCCTACCTGACCGACCTCCTCCACAGGCACACTCCCACCTGCACCCTCCGCTCTGCCGCTGCCAATCTCCTATCCCCCCACATCCGGACCAAACTCAGATCCTGGGGGGACAGGGCTTTCTCCATCGCTGCTCCCACCCTATGGAACTCACTACCCCAAACCGTTAGAGACTCCTCCACACTCACCACATTCAAAACATCGCTGAAGTCTCACCTGTTCAGTACTGCCTTCAACCACTGAAGGTCACCTCACCTTCTGTCTCCTTTCTCTGTTCATTTATTTATTTACTTATTTATCTATTTATTCATTTCCCTATGTTCTCAAAATCTCTGTAAAGCGTCTTTGAGTATATGAAAAGCGCTATATAAATAAAATGCATTATTATTATTATTATTACTCTATCTGAGGTGCGTATCTAAGATGTATCTAAGTACTTATGTACAGTGATATGTACTATAGACAATAAGTGCAGGAGGAGGCCATTCGGCCCTTCGAGCCAGCACCACCATTCAATGTGATCATGGCTGATCATTCTCAATCAGTACCCCGTTCCTGCCTTCTCCCCATACCCCCTGACTCCGCTATCCTTAAGAGCTCTATCTAGCTCTCTCTTGAATGCATTCAGAGAATTGGCCTCCACTGCCTTCTGAGGCAGAGAATTCCACAGATTCACAACTCTCTGACTGAAAAAGCTTTTCCTCATACTGAACTGTATACAAACATGAATTTCACTGTACCTCAGTACATGTGACAAATAAAGTACCATTGAACCATTGGTTGCTGCCTGACCCGACAAGTTACTCCAGCACTTTGCCTCTTTTTTTTTGTAAACCAGCATCTGCAATTCCACCCAAGGCCACCAAGTTGGACGAGGAAATGCAGGGAAATTGGAGTTTTGCCAGGACTGAAGATGTGACAACTGATCCTCACAATGTAAACACGGAAAACCCAACTCCAATATTAACATCTGCAGAGATCAAATGGGGAAGTGGAGCAGCTGCCGAGATTGAGAAAATAACAGAAGATGAATGGATGTGTCAAATTAATCTCCATCTGGATAATATCCCTACGACAGAAAAAAAGTACACGAAACCATATAAAACTTGGATAAGCAGTCAAGGAGCAGTCGTTGGAATCCAGGGCTCCTGGAGTGAAGGTAAAGGAGAACTTGCTATTAAGGCCATACACGTCATTCCGTTTATCATGTACTTGTACTTTGTGGATGGATCGATTGTAATCATGTGTTGTCTTTCTGCTGACTGGTTAGCTTTTCACTGTACCTCGATATACATGACACTAAACGAAACTAAACACAGAGCAAACTAATATCTGGGAGTTATTTGCAAAACTGAAAAGATACATCGAGCATACCAAGTCTTGTTTAGCCATCTGGAGTATAGGCTACAACAATTGTCATCGTATTATAAATATTGTACTAGCATTTGAGCAAAGTGCAAAGAATCACAAGGATTAGAACAGAACAGAGTGAGTTTATGTACGAAACTGAGAAGCCGCAAAAGTGAAGCTGGATATAAAACACAGCAACGTTGTTTGAACGAGGCAAGCAGTAGTGATATTCGAGAGGAAGGCAAAAGAGTAATGGAGTAGAAAGCTACGTCGTTAGGGCCACAGAAATCTGGGTGCTTGAGTGGAAAGGCACACAACGGTTTGTGTGAAGTACAAATATTAGTTTTAAGCCCAGCATCCTGCTGCTGTGCTGAATGCTGAGAGTAACCAGAGTATTCAGCGTTGCTATTGCATTTGCCTGATGGAACTTGTCTCCCTCTTCCACTGAAACATGTGGCTACACCAGCCAGCACCCCACAGTACCAGTAGACACTCCACAATACCAGCAGACATGCCCACACCCCACAATCCCAGCAGACAAGTCCCACACCACTAGCACAAATTCACACCCCACAGTACCGGAAGACACCCCAACAATACCAGCAGATATGCCCCACACCTCACAATATTAGCAGACACCCCCACACCCCACAATCCCAGCAGACATGCCACACACCCCACAATCCCAGCAGACATGCCCCACACCACTAGCACAAATTCACACCCCACACTACCGGAAGGCACCCCGACAATACCAGCAGATATTCCCCACACCCCACAATATTAGCAGACACCCCCACACCCCATAATACCAGCAAACATGCCCCACACCACCAGCACACTCTACAGTATCAGTAGACAGCCGGCCACACACCAGCAGACATGCCCCACACCTGACACCACCAGCAGACACTCTACACACCTGACACCACCAGCAGACACTACACACCTGACACCACCAGCAGGCACCCCTTACACACCTCAGTACCAGTTGACATGCCCCACACTCCACAGTACCAGCAGACAGATCCCACACATTATCAGTAGACACCCTGCACACCCACAATACCAGCAGACATGCCCGTCTTACCAGCAGACACAAACACAAGCAGATACTCTATACACACACACACCATCAGCCAGCGCCCCACAGTAACAGCAGACACCCACCCCTCCCTCCCTCCCAGAGTAGCAGCCAGCGTTGTACACACCAGCAGTGATGCACCCCAGTACCTGCACACACCACACTGCACCAGCTGCTGCCCAACATGCAGCAAGTCAAGGTCACCTCTCGGTGATGGAGTGCTGAAGTGCAATTGTTCCTTACTTTTGTGACTGGCACACATCTATCTGACTACACAATGACTACGCAAGGCTCTACACAAAAGGTGGCGCCCACTGACGGAGGATTAGCCTCCATCAAGCCAAACTCGTTTGAAAGCGTAGGTTTACTAGGTTAATTCCCGGAATGGCGGGACTGTCATATGTTGAAAGACTGGAGCGACTAGGCTTGTATACACTGGAATTTAGAAGGATGAGAGGGAATCTTATTGAAACATATAAGATTATTAAGGGGTTGGACACGTTCGAGGCAGGAAACATTCCCAATGTTGGGGGAGTCCAGAACCAGGGGCCACAGTTTAAAAATAAGGGGTAGGCCATTTAGAACAGAGATGAGGAAAAACTTTTTCAGTCAGAGAGTTGTGAATCTGTGGAATTCTCTGCCTCAGAAGGCAGTGGAGGCCAATTCTCTGAATGCATTCAAGAGAGAGCTAGATAGAGCTCTTAAGGATAGCGGAGTCAGGGGGTATGGGGAGAAGGCAGGAACGGGGTACTGATTGAGAATCATCAGCCATGATCACATTGAAGGGCAGTGCTGGCTCGAAGGGCCGAATGGCCTCCTGCACCTATTGTCTATTGGGCAAACAATTCACTAGGAGTGCGCGGCAGAAGCTCCCGAATGGCCACGGGCTGCTGACACACCCCGGCAAGCAGCAGGCCTGGCTGGGGGGTGACCACGTCCGCAGTAGGAGCCCCGCCAATGACACGTCTCCTGCTCGCTCCCGAGGAACCAGGAAGCGGAAGGCGGATGGAGTCGGCGATGGTGGCGGACACTGGACAGAGGCTCGAGAAGAAGAACCGGGGAGGGGTCTTACATTCCCTCTTGGTCGGTTGCAGAAGTCATGCCTTGGGGCATGAAGGCTGAAGGCCAGGTGAGAGGGGGGTGACGGTTCACTGGCAATCCGAATGGAGACTACTCCATGGGCTTTTTTGGCCACCTGCAGGGACTTTGAAAATGGCGCCAAAACGATGGCAACTCTTCCAGATGGACTCAGTGGGTTGTTCACAAGCATTTGGTACTTAATCAGGGATTGTACTTATGTATGGTGGTAACCTTATACCGAGCTGTATGCAAAAAAAAATGTCACTGCATCTTGATAATAAAAGATATCACAAAAAGCTGGAGTAACTCAGCGGGTCAGGCAGCATCTCAGGAGAGAAGGAATGGGTGACATTTCGGGTCGAGACCCTTCTTCGGAATAATAAAAGATAATAAAAGAGCCGTTGAAACATGTTTCCAACACCCAAACCATATTGTGCACCATTATCAGATATTTACCAAGTTCTACTGACACAAAAAATAGATTGAAAATTAAAGCTCGGTTGGTTCAACCGCAGATTCCCCCAAGGTACGAGAGCACAAATAACTACATCAACTAACTTTGATATTTCTCCACACGCGGCATTAAAATCATTTAGCTACTTGAAAGCTCGACCAATCACAAAGTGCTGACCTCAGCATCTGGGTGTGCTGGGCATTTTCTTCCATTTAATCTGCCCGACAGATTAAATAATTATTATCTCCAAATGAAATACTACCTTTTAGGAAGTAGCCAGCAAAAATTACAATGGATAAATCAACCAACACATGTTCGCGCCTCAGGGTTACATGTACAATAGAACTACATTCATGCTGTGCCCTGCAGCGAGACAGTGGATTAACGCATTATCATTTCAGAGGCGAACAATACCAATTCTCAGCTTGCACGTGGCACCCACACTTGGGCAGGACCCTTTGCTGCCTTGTTCAACACTTCAATGCATTCACCGACAAGAATAAACCAGGTCCAAAGACGAACAGAAAAATCCCACAGGCCAAAATCTTTTTTTTTTTTTAAATGGATGAAATGATCAAAGCTTAGATCTCCTAACTTATTGTGCAAACATAATCACAAACTACTGTAGAAGTAAGTATTAGATGAGTTATATCAGCTGGTTCTGATTACTCCAACTGATCTCATCCTGTTCTCGAAAGGCATTACTCAGGTCAAGATTCATTTATATGACACACAGGCTCAAATCACCGAGCAAAATACAGATCGTATTCTGCAATCCGAGTATACAATTTGGAAGCACAGACGATAACTTATTATAATGAGAGTTCCCTTGAAAGGTCACAGATGTTATTGAGTTCTGTCACGGAAGAGAAAGCCTATTCTCTGGGTTTAGATAGTTATAGCATTCGGGTTGCGCAAGGATTTGAATGACTGGGTCTTGTGCACAATCCAGCTGGTATTGCAACTTGCCTCTCCATTGAAGAGGAAGAATTTCCCCGCTCCTTTCCGTTACACACGACTAAAATACTGTACTCTTGGGATTAAGGCTTCCGGGCAGGCAAAACTCCTGTCGTTAATTTGACACGTGGAGGCCTGGATCAATTGCAAGGACATAGGGGCCTAAATTAATAGGAACTCTACTACTGCACCACTGTGGTGGCACAGTGGCATAGAGGTTAGAGTTGTTGCCTTGCAGAGATCTGGGTTCAATCCCGTCTACGGGTGCTGTCAGTATGGAGTTTGTACATTCTCCTTGTGATCGCGTGTGTTTTCTCCAGGTGCTCCTCTTTCCTCACACATTCCAAAGACGTGCAGGTTTGGAGGTTAATTGGTTTTGGCAAAAATTGCAAATTGTTCCTCGTGTGTACATCAATGCTGGTGTACAGGGTGATCACTGGTCAGTGCAGACGCGGTGGGCTGAAGGACCTGTTTCTGCACTGTATCTCTAAAGTCTAAACCCGAGTAGCCTCCACAGCCTCCTGAGCTTACACCACCATTTAATAAAGTAAAGAGTCGATCTGATCTTTAGCCTCGTCTTCATTCTCCTCAGCCCCCCTTCAGTTCAAAGTTTCATCTTAGCTTTGAATTTACATCATGACTGCACTCTGCTTGGGTAATCCCAAAGATTCAGAATCTCCAAAGGAGAAATTCCTCAATAGTCATCAGTGGCCAAGTCCTGCTCCTAAAGCTCCATCCCTGCCCTTCACCTGCATTAGGACTGTCTTCCAGAGGTGTTGACTGACCCATTAAGTTACTCTGCACTTTGTGTTCTTATCTCCAACTTTGCTCAGTTGTTCTGTTGAAAACTCATTGACTTGATGAACCTTGTTGTTCCTCTCTCCACAGATGCAGAGTACTTCCAGCATTTTCTCATCTAGTCCACCTTTGCAATATTCCCGCATTGCGTTTTTGACAAACACACAGACATTGGACAGATCCCATAGCAGGAACACTGGAAATGTTGGAACAGAGCGAGAAGGATTCGCTTTAGAGACACCTGTAGATACCAAAGGTTCAATGATGGTTTACATATTTGCTTTATACCTCAAAACAGTCAGCCTTCACTCCAAGTACATTATTTGAAGCTTTAGCTGACAGGGAACATCATTGGACATCATTGGACAGCAGCCTCTGTCAAGAGAAAGTAATTGTTGAAGTTTTGGGTAGAGAACCTGGATCTAGGTTGGATGGGGACAAACTGGGAATCTGGAAATGGAGCAGAAAGCCATGTGGGACAAGGTGGTGATGACAATAAGTACGAGACTATATGAGGAGTCAAAAAAATAGTTGACGAGCAGGTGAGCAGTAGAATTCACGTGCAGGTTGCATTGAGAGGGAATCACATAATAAAATGGAGACACAAGAGACTGCAGATGTTGGAATCAATACATAACACTTATCTTCACAGCAGTGAGGGGTGGCATGGTGGCGCAGCGGTAGAGTTGCTGTCTGATAGTGCCAGAGACCCGGATTCGACACCAACTACTGGTGCTGTCTGTTTAGTTTAGATAAGTTTAGAATATAGAGCGGAAACAGGCCCTTCGGCCCACCGGGTCCGTGCCGACCAGCGATCCCCGCATATTAACACTATCCTACACACAATAGGGACAATGTTTACATTTACCAAGCCAATTAACCTCCAAACCTGTACGTCTTTGGAGTGTGGGAGGAAACCGAAGATCTTGGAGAAAAGCCATGCAGGTTACGGGGAGAACGTACAAACTCCATACAGACAGCGCCCAGAGTCGGGATCGAACCTGGGTCTCCCGCATTGCACCTGCTGTAAGGCAGCAACTCTACCGCTGTACCACCATGCCACCTGTTCTCCCCGTGATCACGTGGGTTTTCACCAAGACCTTTGGATTCCTCCCACACTCCAAACACGTACAGGCCTTTGTAGGTTCATTGGCTTGGTATAAATGCAAATTGCCGCTTGTGTGTGTAGCATAGTGTTAATGTGCGGGGATCGCTGGTCGGTGCCAACTCAGTGGGCCGAAGGGCCCGCTTCCAGGGCACTGTATCTCTAAACTACACTAAATTTGAAGTATGATTTGAATGCACAACCTTTTGAATTGAACGCAGTCTAAAAAGCAGTGGAGCTGAGCAGCCCATTGGGAGATCACCTTTGACCACGTTTCGTGAATACATTCCCAAGTTGGGGAGACCAGATAAAAATCAGTAACTATCCAGGCATATCCCATTAACGTTTCTCTTTATTAGAATAGCTCTTTTATATAAACAAATTCCAACGCAAAGTATTTCCAACGGTGGTTTCCGCGTGCTTTGTACAACCTGTCACCATCTGATCCGCTGAACTTTGATGGACAGTGAAACAAAATACATGGACTACAGTTGGAGTGTTAGCCAAAACAAGGAAGCCAGTCAGTTTGCTGTGTCCTGTGAAAGGAAACGACTGGAAAGGACTTGACTCTGATCGGCACTCCAAGAATGTTCATAAACATGTAGAAAGTCTTTGATAACTTGCAGCACTGTTTAGTTTAGAGATACAGCATGGAAACAGGTCCTTCAGCCCACCAAGGGGAGTTATCTGCAAGAACATCACTATTTCAGAGATGAAGTTAGTCTACCTCCTGTACTGTTGAAGGTATTTATTCACAAAATGCTGGAGTAACTCAGCAGGTCAGGCAGCATCTCGGGAGAGAAGGAATGGGCGACGTTTCGGGTCGAGACCCTTCTTCAGACTACTGTTGAAACTATTATTGAGCCCATAAACTTGATTTACCAAAATGAAAGCAATCTTGATTAGTACGGATGTCAGGGGTTATGGGGAGATGGCAGGAGAATGGGGTTAGGAGGGATAGATAGATCAGCAATGATTGAATGGTGGAGTAGACTTGATGGGCCTAATGGCCTAATTCTGCTCCCATCACGTATGACCACATGACCAGTCAACGCAGTGATCTCGAATCCTGCCTCACCCCTCAACACTGCCTGACATAACAATTGAGGAAAAGCAACTGGTTGGAAAATTTAATTGTGATTGGAACACGCGTTTCCATTCATTTTTCAGGATCTGGAGATCACCTGCAAAACCAGCATTTATTGCCTTTCCCGTTGACTACTTTCAAACTGAGTGACCTGCCCAGTCATTACATGGTGTTTACACAAAAAGTGCTGGAGACACTCAGCGGGTCAGGCAGCATTTCTGGAGAACATGGATAGGTAATGTTTTGGATCGGGACCCTTCTCCACACTAAACGTATGTGGGGTGGGGTGAGGTGAGGTGAGGTGAGGTGAGGTGGGGGTGAAGAGCTGGAGGGGGAAAGACCAGGACTAATCAGGGCTGGCAACAGATGACCTCGGGCATGGTGGTGCTCTGGTAGGCCAATTGTTGGGTGGGGAAGGTGTGATCTCAAGCGGGATACATTGTGGAACTGTGGAACTGGTTAACTACTAGGGTGCAGGAAGGGGGTATCGATGGGAGTGTTAGCAGAAGTTACTTAAAATTAGCTAAGACAATGTTCATATCGCTGGATTGTAAGCTACCCAAGCGAAATACGAGGTGCTGTTCTTCCAATACGCGTATGGTCTCACTCCGGCAGGCCCAGGACAGAAAGGCCAGTATGGGAATGGGAAGAGGAGTTGAAATGATTGGCAACTGGGAGATCGCGTGGGCCTAGGTGGACCAAACACAGGTCTACGCTTGGTCTCACCGAAAGCACAGGAGCCCACATCGGAAACACCGGAAGTAAACGGCAGTTACACAGAGAACACAGTCAAGCATGACAGATTACCTCCCTGAATATGTGGGATTTAAAGAGCAATCTAATAAAAGTTATTGTAATTAAGATTGGGCCGAGCAGAACGGAGAACAGCTGGAAGAACTGCAGGAGAATTCCTAAATTAAATACAAGATATTTAGCAATAAGCCAAACAAAACAAGACAGAGTATGGAGCTAGCTGCCACAGGAGACAGGTGAGATACTTTAAGAACCTATAGGGTTAAGAAGGCTGAGGTGAGCTAGATGATGTTCATTGTGTGAAGCAAGTAATATTCTCAGCGACATTAATCAGTGATAATGGCCACATTTTTGTAATTTGCAGTCAAAAGTGACCTTCAGTCTGAAGAAGGGTCTCGACCCGAAACAATAGAAAATAGACAATAGGTGCAGGAGTAGGCCATTCGGCCATTCAAGCCAGCACCACCATTCAATGTGATCACGGCTAATCATTCTCAATCAGTACCCCATTCCTGCCTTCTCCCCATACCCCGCTATCCTTAAGAGCTCTATCCAGCTCTCTCTTGAATGTATTCAGAGAACTGGCCTCCACTGCCTTCTGAGGCAGAGAATTCCACAGATTTACAACTCTGCCTGAAAAAGTTTTTCCTCATCTCCGTTCTAAACGGCCTACCCCTTATTCTTAAACTGTGGCCCCTGGACCTGGACTCCCCCAACATTGGGAACTTGTTTCCTACCTCTAACGTGTCCAACCCCTTAATAATCTGATATGTTTCGATAAGATCCCCTCTCATCCTTCTAAATTCCAGTGTATGCAAGCCTAGTCGATCCAGTCTTTCAACATCTGAAACGTCACCCATTCCTTCTTTCCCGAGATGCTGCCTGACCTGCTGAGTTACTCCAGCATTTTGTGAATAAATACCTTCGATTTGTACCAGCATCTGCAGTTATTTTCTTACACAACAACTGAACAGTACGATGTTATTGCCTCAAAACAACTTAGACCCACATCTCAGGAAAAGCTCATCAATTCAGCCTGCACCCATTTACCTAGAACTTCTTTAAGGGATTTCGACAAATGTATTATCTGTGTCTATCAGTGTTTATTGGAGAGTGATGAATGTTTTCGCAAACACTGAATCAGTATCCTTCCCACAGTGCCTACCCACACACATGAGAGATGAATACCCATGATGTGCAGGATGAGACTGGAAAATTAACTTGCTTGTCAGCACCTCCCTCCCCTTCCTTAAATAAGTTCACACCCTTTAATGCTCAGCGTATGATAAAATTAACCAGGCAAACTCTGATTTAACTGTGTACACAAATTATCTGCATTTGTTCTATTAGCTGGCAGTGCAACACATTGTTCCAACATGCAAAGGCTCTTGGTTTGAAGAGATTTTTTGGAATAGCATTTGAGATGAGAAAAGGATGGAGAAACAAGACACAAAGTGCTGGAGAAACTCAGCAGATCAGGCAGAACCTCCAGAGAACATGGATAGGTGACCCTTTGAGGCAGGACCCTACGTTAGACTGAGTCTGAAGAAGAGTTTCGACCCGAAATGCCTCCATCCATCTTCTCCGGAGGTGCTGCTCAATTCACCAAGTTACTCCCACACTTTGCATCTTTTTGTTGTAAACCAGCATCTGCAGTTCCTTGATTCTGCATGGAGACAGCAAGGATAAATTTAAATTTTGCAGAAACAGAGTGAAAGAGGAAGGAGCAGGGCAGGGGTAGGATGAAACTTAAACACAGTGCTCAAGAGGAAGAATGGAATGAGCCCTGGGGAGAAACATGAAAGGGCTAGGCAATGACAATTTTAAGGTGCTGGCAGTGCCGTAATGGGCAGAGCGGCCACTTCCTGCAGATGACTCACTTTCAATGGAATGAAAATTCAAATTCTGAGCACGATTAAGGTTATTTTAACCACTTCCTAGTCAACATCACTGTCTGCATCTCACACAGCAATATGACAATGTGCAAACACACTAGACACAAAATGCTGGAGTAACTCAGTGGGACAGGCAGCATCCCTGGAGAAAAGGAATAGGTGACGTTTCGGGTTGAGACTCTTCTTCAGACTGAAGTTGTCTTGACCCGAAACGTCACTTTTTCCTTTTCTCCAGAGATGCTGCCTGGTTGGCTGCGTTACTCCAGCATTTTGTGTCTATCTTTGGTGTAAACCAGCATCTGCAGTTCCTTCTTACGCATGCAAATGCACAATCTATTTTAAGGCACAATTTTGCATTCAAACTATGCCCGACTTATAGGGAAGCTTAAGCACAAGTCCAAGGCAATGCAGTTTCTCTCACTCTACATCAAGCTAAAAAAGAATTATCAAAGGGAGTCATACAATGAGAAGAGCACGAGAAATTGGGAGAACAATTAGCAGCAAAACAATGTGGAAACAGGAAATGGAAGGAGGGGCAGCCAAAATCTTTCAACAACTTGGAGCATTCCTGGAGGCCAGGGACTCCGTCCCAGATTCTTTCATTCCAAACCTTTCCTTAACACATCACTTTAAAGTTTGTTAAAACTCAAACTTTTTTTCAGTCCATGTAGCCAGTGTTAACTTTCTTCACATAAAGTTGCCAGAAAGCCGAGTGAATTTGGACCGACGTCAAAAAGAGGAAAGCCACCAAGGTCAAATTCTGCCAACTCCCACTCCTCACAAGAACGCATGCCAACACGTGGGAACACATCCATTGTCCAGCAATCATCTCGGATCTCATGGAGTCTGCGGAATGCTGGGGCTTTATAAGGCACTGGTCGGACCGCATTTAGAATATGGTGAGCAGTTTTGGGCCGCATATCTGAGGAGGTTACGAGCTGGTATTGGAAAAGGTCCAGAGCAGGTTTACAAGAATTCTATCTGGGTAGTCCTCCAAGCATGCTTCTCCTGTCGCACACAAGGGGGGTCAAACGATGATTAAATATTTTCAAACACAACTTTTTTCTCTGACCTCCATTGGCTCCTGATGCAGAAACCCCCCTACCACCATCATCCAATCCACATCCTCGCCACTCCCCAATTATAAAAGATCACTCCTCTTTATAAAACCCCCAAGTTCTCTAATTACTCTCAACCCACAGTTCTCCTGAGAGCAAACGCCAATGTGCCCTGAAACTATTGAAGTTTTCCCACAGTCTTGGATTTGACGGGTGAGGCAGCTAAACGGAGATACCTTTCAGTAGCCGTTGGGCCATGAGCCATTAATGATGTGGGTTGGAGTTGGGTTTTTTGGTCATCTTTGGGAAACTCTGCTAATACAAGCTTTTACAAAGCTCAGCCCTTTTTTCTTAAAATCTTTCCTCCACGTAATCCAACATAAACAAGTCACATCGTGAGTCACTGGCTGGCTATTACAGGCCTTGTTGTCTCAGGCAGAGGAACAATATAGTCAGTACGCAGGCAATGGTTTTTAACATCGTGGAAACAAAGCAAATTAGAAACTGCACTGTCAAGAGTGTGATGCTCTGTCAGAGGTGCCTTCTTTAGGGTTGGGATAACCTCAGGACCCATCATCTGTTCTTTTTGATGCGGTGGGATTGTCCAAACATACAGAGAGAGTGTTATGGCATGAAATCAGGCTCTTCAGCCCAATTCATCTATGTTGGCAAGCTTTATAGATGAGCTATATTTGGCCCATATCCCATACAAGCTTTTACATAGGCACATGGATATGCAGGGTATGGAGGAATAAGGTTAACACGCAGGCAGATTGTCTTGGCATCATGGTGGACAATGTGGGCTGAAGGGCCTGTTCCAGTGATGTACTGTTCTATGTTCCAAGTGCATCCTTGACATCATGGCAATGTTAGTCTTTGCATTTAGCATATATCTGAAGTGCATTATGAGAGAAGAGTATGATTTATCAAACGTGTTGATTTTGCGCGCAAGGATTGCTATTTTTAATAGTCGCTTCATTGTTCTGGCCTTCCCTTTAGGCACCACTTGACTTTCATCATAACTGTCCTTTGCAAATTAAGGCAGTGAAATAGAATAGCTCACAGGCACAACTCCCAAATGAATAACATTACCTTTCTTTTTGTCGGTCTGAAATAACAAGGCAGAAAATCTTGGTGCGGTGTTAAAAGGTGATCGGATTGTGAATAAACAATTGGCTTGCTCATACGAACAACGAAAATAAATGTTAAGTGCTCAGTGGCAAGCTAAACAAACCTGTCAAGTTTCAAATAGACAAAAGTAATATGGTTGTAGAAAATATTCAGAATGAAGATCGTTTGCTAAGAACTGAACAGCACAGGAGCAGGTTTAGGTTTAGTATTGTCCCATGTACAGAGAGACAGTGAAAAGCTTTGTTTTGCATGTTATCCAAACAGATCAGATATACAATACATAGATACAATAGTTTCAAACTCAAATACAATAGATAGAACGAAGAGGAAGATAAAGAGTGTAGAATATATCTCTGTATTGTGGCACATCAGTTACGTAGATAAAGTCCAAAGTCCTCAATGGGGTAGAGGTGAATTGAACAGTATCCTAGCTCGGAAGGAATGCTTAGAAGCCAGATTACAGAGGGGAAAAGTTGTTGGTGTGCAGGCTAAAGGGCTTGTTCCTGTGCTGTACTCTTCTATGTTTGTGGTTTTATTGCTTCCCATTCCATAGTCTGGAGCACAAAATGCTTGGCTGGTATTCCAGTGCAATGGCGAGGTGTGGTGAAGGTGCAATTTTCTAAAGATTAAACCAAGATCCTAAATGCGTGCGTCATCCACTTTATGTGCCAGGTGTAGCACGCATTGACTTTCATCATAATCTCCTGTGGAAATGAACTAAAATTCAGTAACAAGAAAGATCAACGCAGAAAAAGGGAAAATATCCCCAGAACCCAGATGGCTGAGCGACTATTTATTCCTCAATCAACATCACAAGGCGATCTTATTGCTGGACTAAACTCCGAGCCTGTTTGAAACCTGTGACTCTTGGCGAGGCAATGTGTTAACTCCACACAGAAACAGCATTGAATGCTTTATCTTCCTTCATCTGGCTGTCTTTCACCCTCTGCTTTAAAATGCCAAAAAAATATAATTGGAACATTTATGAAAATTAAGGGATTTAAGAGATCTGAAAAGCACACAGCGAAGTTTTATTTGAAGATTTCCATTGAATTAAACTAAGGTCCAGGGAGATGACAGGACATTTCACCAAGCATCCTATTCTTATTTCTTATTACAAAAAAAGCTTGATATACCACAAACAATGTGAATCAATGTCAAGAGGTTATGGGTGAGAAGGCAGTGGTTGAGACGGAAAGATAGATCAGCCTTGAATGAACGGTGGCATAGACTCAATGGGCCGAATGGCCCAGGGCCAATTCTGCTCTGATGACTTATGAACAATATTTCCTACAAAACACTCCAATAACTGGGGCACCACAGTGATGCAGCAGGTGGAGCTGCTGCCTCCGCGCTGGAGACACAGGTTCGATCCTCGCCACGGGTGCTGTCTGTACGGAGTTTGCATGCTCTCCCTGTGATTGCGTGGGTTTCTTCCCTCATCCAAATGACGTGCGGGTTTTTGGGTTAATTGGTCTCTGTAAATTGCCCCTCGTGCATAGGGAGTGGATTTAAAGATGGGACAACATAGAATTAGACGCAAAAAAGCTGGAGTAACTCAGCGGTCAGACGGCATCTCTGGAGAAAAGGGGATCGGTGACGTTTCGGGTCGAGACCCTTCTTCAGACTGGTGTGAATGGGTCATCGATGGTGGGCCAAGTGGGCGCCAAATGGCCTATTTCCAGGCTGCATCTCTGAACTAAGCGGCAAAAAAGCATCAAAGGTGAAGGCAGCTACAGGAATGCAAGGCTCGCTCTCCATCTGCCTTTGACATGGCACTTTTCAATTGCAGGAATCACTGGAAAATGCCATGGATCATGATCTCTGCCCTCTCCATTCCCATCATCGAACTTAAGTGCCAAGGTCAACGATTACCACCGACCCATTACATATATATTTTTAAATCATTCTATTTGGTTCAGCCGTGATATGGACTTTAAAACCTCTAGGGTTACTTGCAGGCCAGCAATGTAATGAAGTGCAGAAACCAAGGCAAAAATTCCCTTCGGAAATAAAACAGGTTACTACAGTGTGTATCAGGAGCAGGAGAATCTCTTACCCAAAACAGACAGTCATTCTGCAAGTGAAGGCAACACCCTGCCTGCAACAAGTGACCCCAAAAAATCCAATGAACCCTTTGAAGTAAAGGTTAATAACATGCTGTGAACACATTGAACCAGGCATTCAGCAGGTGGAGGGTCATGTCAAAGGGCAAGTCCATCTTTTCTATTTAACTGGATTACTAGAGAGCTGTGAAAGATAATTTTAGACAAGGGAATGATGATAAATTCTTCATTTGGTGTAGGAGTGGTCTTCATACAATGCTCAGCCCACAGGCATGAAACTGCTGTATCACAGGAGGAAGTGGACTGTAAAATGTTCGGTTGTTTTGCAATCATATACAATAGATGGAGGGAATTCATACACATGCTCAGTGACATCATGCATCGTACTGAGACACCATGAAAAGCTTGTTCTTCATGCTATCCAGTCAAATCATGCTTGACATGAGGACAGTAGATCCTCTACAGCAACAGCACGCAGAGAGTCGCCATGTTCCAGCGCCATCTTACGAATTCCAAGTCTCGGCAAAGTTCAGTATTGGGCCAAAGCCGAGAGATTTCTTATTTCCTCACATTAAGGCCGGGTGTTTTAGAAACATAGAAAATAGGTGCAGGAGTAGGCCATTTGGCCCTTCGAGCCTGCACCGCCATTCAATATGATCATGGCTGATCATCCAACTCAGTATCCTGTACCTGCCTTCTCTCCATACCCCCTGATCTCTTTAGCCACAAGGGCCACATCTAACTCCCTCTTAAATATAGCCAATGAACTGGCCTCAACTACCTTCTATAGCAGAGAATTCCACAGATTCACCACTCTGTGTGAAAAAAACCATTCTCATCTCGGTCCTAAAAGACTTCCCCCTTATCCTTAAACTGTGACCCCTTGTTCTGGACTTCCCCAACATCGGGAACAATCTTCCTGCATCTAGCCTGCCCAACCCCTTAAGAATTTTGTAAGTTTCTCTAAGATCCCCCCTCAATCTTCTAAATTCCAGCGAGTACAAGCCTAGTCTATCCAGTCTTTCTTCATATGAAAGTCCTGCCTTCCCAGGAATCAATCTGGTGAACCTTCTCTGTACTCCCTCTATGGCAAGAATGTCTTTCCTCAGATTAGGAGACCAAAACTGTACGCAAAACTGGTGGCACTGGATCGATGGTGCCAGGGTCGGCCTGGCCCAGCGCGATGACGTCGGCTCCTTCCACCGCCACTCCGTGCAGCTGCCGCGGGCTGCGCTCGATCCGCTCGCTCGCCCGGCTGCCATAGGGCCTCCTGCACCAACACTCCCAAACCACCGCAAATGTGCCGTCCATTGCTTCCAGCAGCCGCCCCTCTGCTCCCGTGCACCGATGTTACCATGTCCCACTTCCCAGCAATATCCCCACCTTGGAGCCTCGTTGCACTTGGACAAAGCTTTATCTTCCTTCCTCTTGCCGAGCCCCAGCCTGCCGACTGAAGTACTAAATCACAACTCTAAAACTTTTACGTTGTTCTTTCCCTTCCAGGTTTCTGTAAGATATTGTATCTGCTTGTAAGAGGAAATGACATCGTATCTGCTTGTAAGAGGGTATGTCATCACGGGCTCGGCCTCGGGAATTAGAGGAGCCCAACATAGGACACAGCGTGTGCGACTCGAATACGTGACAGTTTCCATCCCAGATACAACCTTTGCATCCCTCAAGCCAGATGCAGGAACCTTCACATTCCAAGTGGAGCTTAATCTGAGACGATCTTCAAGATATTGTTATGTCGAGTTATCTATGGGACTGTAGATTGCTATTTCTCGCTCCACAAACCTGACACATCCAGCTCTGCATTATTGGAGGTGTTGCCCATCAGATGGAATATTAATCAGTGATCCTGTTTCACCCCTCTGATAAAACTATAAAAATCACTTGTAAAAGTAGTTCAAGCTCTTCCCAGTGTCTTGTCCAATGTTAATCTTTCAACAGCTCCCAGAAAAGCAGGATTATCTATACATAGTGCATGGCGGACTTCTGTCAATGCAACGATTACAATATGGGTAATCCCCACTAGCTATACAGTGGGCTACTCAAAACGTGAAGGGTTTATGCCTAGTTTATGATTGTCACATACACCGCGGTACAGTGAAACGTTTTATTTTGCATGCTATCCATTCATTCAGATTATATCATGCACAAGTACGATCAAGCCAAACTCAGTTATCATGAATAAAGTAAAGGGAAAGATGCAGAATATAATTCTTTGCTTGCAACACAACAGTTCCAGAGACAAAGTCCAATAGCTACAATGGGGTAGAGAATCAGATAGTACCCGAACTTACGGAAGGGCGGTTCAGAAATCTGATAACAGAGGGGAACTGTTCCCGTGTCTGGGGGGGGGAAGGATGAGCAATGACCAGGGTGGAAAAGATCTGATTACGTTGGCTGCTTTCCTGAAGCAACATGAAGTTTAGATGGAGTCAATGGCGGGGAGTCTGGTCTGTGTGATATGGAGAAGCTTCCCTGAAAAAGCAATGCAGGAGATATATTTAAACTATTTGGCAAGCCAGCTATTGGCTTAAGCTATTTGGGATGTCCTCTGTCTTTTCCACAGACGTGTACCTCATTCGAGCTTGGCAAGCCCTAAAATTCTCTGAACTCACTACATTCACAGATGTACTGCTGTGAAAACGCAGATTCAAATCAATGCAAATTAACACAGAGATTGCCGTGTTAGAAGAGGGGAGGTCACTTCAGTAGCAGAAATTCCAATACTTCCCTCAAACCAATATATATTTTTTAAACAGCTTTCACTGATGCCAAAATGCCAATTGCATGCATGCTTCCTGACAATTTATCATCATGGGTGTTGACAGGTTTTTTGACAGTCAGAAATAAAAGGATTACAAGTATCTGACACTCCTGACCCAAACTGTCAGGAGTTCGGACAACTTTCTGGACTTGTGTGAACATTTCCACAAGTAAACGCTGAGAGAGGACAATGTGCAAGGTTTTCTCAAGCAGATTCATGAAGCTCCCTGTCAAAAGGACTCTCTCCGCAGAGCAGGGCCACTATTCCCCCTTGCCTTTCTTCTCCATCATTACAATTGCAAGATGCCGACCTTGAAATCAAGAGTCCTGGGACCCCTAACCCTGGATTAACAAAAAGCTCTTTGGGGTTATTGAGAGAGTTCACGCATGGAGTGTTCAGCTGAACCAGCGTGCCCTCCTACACAACAAGCAACAGAATGCATAGAAATGAAACGAGACAAGTTTCAGCACAGCATATGAAAATGACCACAGCCTTTCACATTAACACTGCAAATGGAGACTAGGAGTGAACTGACACAGCTCCTTTTGGTTCAACTAACATGAAGTAATTAAATCAAAGTTGCCAAAAAGCAGCGTGTAAACCAAAGCTCGCAGCCACAAGAGCATCTGCGAAGGTTAAAGATATTTTATACCCACACTGAATTGGTTTACACAGTTACCCCTACTCTGCAAGGATGTTTTGGCTTGTATGAGGCACAGTCTGTGATTTAACTTTTACTATGTCCTAAGTGGAAGACATATCGCTTACCGTCCTCCATTTACACGCAGGTTGCTATATATACGTGGAGGTGGGGATTGGGGTGGGGGAGCAGAGGCGGCAGAAGAAAATAGACAACTCGCTGGCTTTCTCCAGGTCAGACAGCAAGGAGGTGCAGAGTCAAGCTCTCTCCACTTCTGACCCTTGCCAACAACTGAGTAAAATACTGTGACCATATCTACTTACTGCAGTATCCATCTGTTCTCAATCTTGCAATACAATACAATACATCTTTATTGTCATTGTACAGGGGTACAACGAGATTGGGAATGCGACTTCCATACGATGCAATAAATTAATTAGCTAATCAGCATAAATTTAGACAACCCAGTGAAACAAAATTAGAGTCAGATTTAAAACAGAATAAAGTGCAAATAGATCTGTGCCGGGTCGCTGTGCGATGTGACCATCCGGCTCAGCAGGACCGGTTCATAGCAGCTATGGCCCTGGGGATGAAGCTGTTCCTGAGTCTGGAGGTGCGGGCGTAGAAGGCCTTGTAGCATCTGCCAGATGGTAGAAGTTTGAACAGACTATTGCAGGGGTGTGAAGAGTCTTTGTGGATGCTGGTGGCTTTCCTGAGCCATCGTGTGTTGTAGATGCCCTCCAAGGATGGTAGCTGTGTTCTGATAATCTTCTGAGCTCTATAGACTACCCGCTGAAGAGCTTTCCTCTCTGCCTCCGTGCAGCTGAGGTACCACACAGAGATGCCATGCGTTAGGATGCTCTCTATGGTGCAGTGGTAGAAGGTCGTCAGCAGCTGTTGGGGCAGACCAGACTTTTTCAGTGTTCTCAGGTAGAACAGTCGTTGCTGTGCCTTCTTGACCAGCGCAGCGGTGTTAGTGGACCATGTGAGGTCCTCCGAAAAGTGAGTGCCCAGAAACTTGAAGCTGGACACTCTCGCCACACTGTCCCCGTTGATAAAGATCGGAGCGTATTCCCCATTATGTGACCTACGGAGGTTGATGATCAGCTCCTTTGTCTTGGAGGTGTTTAGGGACAGGTTGTTATCTGAGCACCAGTCCGCCAGTTCTGCTGTCACTTGAAAGGAGATCAAAGCAGACCCAACCTGATAAGTAGTGCACGTCAATCGGTATCATTTCCTGTCCAAATCGTTTGTGGGCTTTGTCTAAATTTAATTAAATGCAAATCTTAATGTAGATATCTGCAAATAAAACTAGCATCCCAAACTAGGCCTTTACCATCTACACAATGTGCGTCACATGCTTGCTTGTGTGCTTTAGGGTGTACACACACACACGCACGCGCGCACACACACACACACACACACACACACACACACATATACATACATATTCAAAGGATGATGGCATAGTATTGATGTTGGTTGACTAGTAATCCAAAGTCTGCACTATTATTTCACTACACAGTACTGCAGAACTTAAATTAATCTGGCGTATATACAAGAGGACAATAATGATAACCACAAAACCACAACATCTAATTAGTTTAGTTTAGAAAGACCCTTTTTCCATGCACACCAGCGATCCCTGTACACTAGCACTATCCTACAGACTTACAATTTTTACTGAAGCCAATTAACCTACAAACCTGTACGTCTTTGGAGTGTGGGGGGAAACTGGCGCACCTAGGGAAAACCAATGCAGTCACAGGGAGAACATAAAAACTCCGTACAGACAGCACCTGTGGTCAGGGTCGAACCTGGGTCTCTGTGCCATCGTGCCGCCCTTTTGCGCAGTGTTGCCATTCAGGAAGGAAATGCACAACCCTTGCCCGATCTGGCCCCCACACCCGACTCCACAGCAACAGATGTGCACGTCGACTCTACTGTATCAAAGTACTGTGTACTGCTGAACTACCTCACACCTCACAAGTTACCACACAAGGGCAGTGAATGCTGGTGTTTGTCATGGTCTCCACATCCAAAGAACAAAATGGGAAACAATGCGCATCATGTGCAATGGGCCATTTCTAAAAGTACACAGCACAATCTAACTGTAAACAATTGACTGTTAATCCGTTCAATAGTGGTGCGAGTAAGTGTTGTGTGTACATCATCTCTCTTCACAATACACTGATGTTCAGCTCGTAAATTGCACCACACTGCTACAATGGAATGAACGGCTGAAAATCTACTTCCTTCAATGCATTTTATGGTCAACCTGCTTGCACTCGAACAAGCGCAAAACTGATGCAATTAACTGCTCGTTGAAACCACGTACACAGATAGTGAGCAACTGGTTCATTATTTGCAGTATGCTCATTTTCACCAAATATCACATTCATTTCATTCAATCATCTGCCCAGTTCACAAAGATGGCAAATTCAAGTTTTATTGGCCACGCTAATGATAAAAGCTAATCACTACAAACCCAATGATTAGAACAAGTCTATTTTTATAGGCTTAAATGTAGGTCTTCATTCTAATTAAAGTGACTATTAGAATCACTCATCCCAATCCAGTTTTAGGTCTTCCCATTCTAAATCACACCAACTCTTACCCTTATGTTACAAACTCCATGGTGGCCAGAGAAACAATTATTTTCTTTCAAGGCAATTAAACATTTAGACAATAACTAACCACATTAAATTGTATTATTAAAGCAGTAAACGTCCGATGATGCCTCGAAGAAATAAATCACATATGGGGTAATCTGGGGGGGCACGAGGTGGAAGAGGACAAAGAGAGAAGGGGAAACGTCAGGAAGAGTGTCAGAGTTTGGAAAAAAAAAAATAAAAATCAGGCAAACGCGAGGTTAACAAAAAGTGCTGGCGGGATTCAGCAAGTCGGGTAGCATCCGAGGAGCAATGGACCGGCAATCTTTTGGGTTGGGAACCTTGATTTGGGGGATGTGTTAAGATCTGGGAGGACAACACATGGATGAGAGATGAGAGTGGTCAAGAGCCCAGTGAATGCTGTTCTTTGGTGCTAAAGGTAGACACAAAGTGCTGGAGTAATGGTTGACATTTCTGGTCAGGACCCTTCATACCCCCAAAAAATATTTTGTTTCTGCTGTTCTTTAGAGCTATCAGTTTAGAAATTGAATATATTTAAGATATTTTTGAGTTATTACATTTGCCCCAGCACCGAGCCACGAGTTCCAGGGGTCCCATTTTATCATTATCCGAGATTCCATGAAAGCCAGATTTCTTTTTCTTGCAGAGGTATCAAATGTTGCTTCCTGCTACGATAGAGATGTCCTCTTGCATTCCCATTAAAGTTTCTACTAACAGTCAGCGTTTTGCAATTTTAAACAGCTGCACACAGAAATCCACACAGCCCAAAAACTCAACTGCCACCTTATAGGCAGTCACAGGCTGATATGGGATTTCTATTGTACTACCTAATGCTCATATCCGGATTTTGCTCATCAATGCAAGCTCTATTAGTCGTCCCTTCTTCAATATTACTCGTGAATCGTGGCTGTCAGAGAGTGCTGCATGGAGAAGCAGTGGGCATTTATAAAACAAGGTTCCTTTTCACATCCCCAAATTAAATTCTTTTAAAATCAGTCACCCTGATACAGCACGAAAACAGGCTTCTTGTCCTAACTCACAAATGCCGACCAAGATGTCTCTCTGAGCTCATCTCATTTGCCTCTATTTGGCAAATATCCATCAGTCCTGAGCCGCTAACTACCCTCGGACTATCTTTACTTTGCGCTAGATGCTATTCATGTTATTTCCTTTATCATGTATCTGAGCACTGTGGACGGCTTGAGTTTTATCATGTTTTGTCCTTCCACTGACTGGTCAGTGTGCAACAAAAGCTTTTCACTGCACCTCAGTACACGTGATAATAAACTAAACACATCTAAACCTTTCCTAACTAGTGTAGATGGGACATGTTTCTAGTGTAGATGGGACATGTTGGTCAGCGTAGGCAAGTTGGGCCGATGGGCCTGTTTCCCCACAGAATGACTCTATAACAATATCCGTGCACCTGTCTAAATGTCACGTAAACATTGTAATAGTACCCATCTCCACATCTTCCACTGGCAGTTTATTCCATATACCCACCATACTTGTGAAAACAATTATCTCTCAGTTCCCTTTAAAAAATCACTCTCTTACTTTAAACATGCCCTCGTTTTAGACTCCCCCACACTAAGAAAAAGACTGACCATCCACCCAAGTAGAAGAACAAATGCTGGTTTACACTGAAGATGGACACAAAACGCTAGGGTAACTCAGCAGGTCAGGCAGTATCTCTGGAGAAAAGGTATAGGTGACGCTTCGGGTCAAGACTCTTCTTCAGACGATCCGACCATCCACCATCGGCACACCCCTACTGATTTTATACACCTCTACAAAAAGTTAGATCTTCCACATCAACAATCATGGAATTAAAATACTGCTATTCGAGGTAAAGGGTGCATTTAACTTCAGATATTATAAGATGGCAGAACCTGCTATGGTCATTGAAGCTCTGAAGCATTTGATCTGCAATAGGTTCACTTTTTCCTGCTTATAATTTAGATTCCAAGCAAAAATAATTCCACAGCATTGTCGTGTATCAAATCCAGGCCAATGGTAACTTCCACGTAAGTAGTTCTCTCCAACAGGAAGCGAATGCTCCCAGAAAGAGAGATGTTTACTGCCCATCCCTAGTTGCCTTCAGACCAGTAGACCATCTTAAGAGGAGAATTGTAAACCAACCACAGTGCAGTGCGGTCTGGAGTTACATTTTTGTTGGAAGGAACTGCAGATGCTGGTTTACACTGAAGATAGACATAAAATGCTGGAGTAACTCAGCAGGACAGGCACCATCAAAACGTATAAGATTATTAAGGGGTTGGACACGTTAGGGGCAGGAAACATGTTCCCAATATTGGGGGAGTCCAGAACCAGGGGCCACAGTTTAAGAATAAGGGGTAGGCCATTTAGAACTGAGATGAAGAAAACCTTTTTCAGTCAGAGAGTTGTGAATCTGTGGAATTCTCTGCCTCAGAAGGCAGTGGAGGCCAATTCTCTGAATGCATTCAAGATAGAGCTAGATAGAGCTATTAAGGATAGTGGAGTCAGGGGGTATGGGGAGAAGGTAGGAACGGACGGGGTACTGATTGAGAATGATCAGCCATGATCACATTGAACGGCGGTGCTGGCTCGAAGGGCCGAATGGCCTCCTCCTGCACCTATTGTCTATTGTCATCACTGGATAGAAGAAAATAGGTTTCAGATCAGATTTATTTAAACCATTAAATTTAAACTCCTCAGCTGCTGTAATGGGATTTAAACTTGCATCTTTAGACATACAGCGTGGAAACTGGCTCATCGGCCCACCGAGTCCACACCGCCCTGCAATCACCCCCATACACTATCCCACACACTAGGTTCAATTAACAATTTTACCAAAGCGAATTAACTTACAGACCTGTACGTCTTTGCAGTGTGTGAGGAAACCAGAACACCTGGAGAAAACCCCCGCAGGTCATTGGGAGAACATACAAACTCCGTACAGACAGCACCCGAGATCATGATCGAACCCGGATCAATGGCGCTGTAAAGCAGCAAATCCACTGCTCAGCCCGTAACAGAACAACCATCTGAAGCACCTATGGATTCAAGCTCAGTAACTTAACCGGGGAGTTCCACCTAGTCATCTGCAAGTGTAGAATCAAACCCAAAGCTAAAACTGACCCAGAGCCCAAGACCCTTTTTTAAAATCTCTGCCATCTGCACTCATTGCAGTCGAGTGCCATTGTCAGGTCCTTCAGTAAAGACATACTTAAAGAGAAGGGGGAATAACAAGAAAATCTTGGGAATACTCAAGAGATGGGACAATAAATCGCTTCTCCCACTTACCGGATAAAGCAGCCAAAGGCTCGCACTACCCTGGCCACACTCTCATTTCACTCCTATCATCCTATGATTGAGAATGATCAGCCATGATCACATTGAATGGCGGTGCTGGCTCGAAGGGCCGAATGGCCTACTCCTGCACCTATTGTCTATTGTCATTGGGAAGGTGGTATGGGAGTCCGAAAGCAGCGATCATCCAGTTCAACAATACATTCTTCCCAACAACCATCAGGCGCGAGCACTGTACAACACTAACTATGGACTGTCTTTGGTTGCTCTAAGAAATTTGGGTTCTTTTTAAAGCAAACAGTATGAAGGTTATTAATTAATTTGAATTGTTGTTTATTGCATATCAATGTTTATTGTGCTTGTAGGCCTGTTAATGCTTAGTTTAGTTTTATTTTAGAGATACAGCGCGAAACAGGCCCTTCAGCCAACCGAGTCCGCGCCGACCAGCGATCCCCGTACACTAACACTATCCTACACGCTGCGGACAATTTGCGATTTTATTGACTTAACCTGCAAACCTGTACGTCTTGAGTGTGGGAGGAAAGCGGAGCGCCCGGAGAAAACCCACGCGGTCACGGGGAGAACGTACAAACTCCGTACAGACAGCACCTGTGGTCAGGATCGAACCCGGGTCTCTGGAGCCGTGAGGCAGCAACTCTACCACTGCACCGCCAATACTGTTGCACTAATTTTACTGTTCCGCTATTGGTACATGACAATTAAACACTCTTGACGACTCCTGACAGAGATATTTCAGGTTAAATGATCTTTCGCCAACTGAGAGAAGGTGTGACTTCAGCTATTTTAAGTTGTAGAGATGTGAAGGGGGGAGGTGGAGTCAACTTAGGTGAACACCAGGAGAGATGGAACAAAATGGAAGTGCTGGCAGCAACTGCATTGTCTTTCACCGAGATTCCATTTTTCTCACCCACCACTTCCCCATCTCTGCAACCGAAAGCAGGTTTTGATTTCTAACATGTCCTAACTGTTCCCTAACACCGTTCCTCCTTTCACAGACAGCAGCCCAAAGGCAACGGGCAAGATAACACTGGCCCAAAAACGGGTTTACAATTCTCATACAAGGAACCGACCGCCAGCTTGCGTGATGTTGTACAACTGCCCGAAGGCAATAACGGCCTGAATAATAAGGATGGATGCTCATTATCGTTCAGCACAGGTTCTAGGAGGTGGTCAGGAACTGCACTGCATTGATGCACTGGCCTCCAGTGTTCTGAAGTACAGGCAAGGCAAACAACCAAAGTAAATTACCGATACTGATGTCTGTTTGTTTTTTTAACATCGTTGAGTTTACCTGCCATATTAAAGCGGTGCTGGCTCGAAGGCCCGAAAGGTCTCCTCCTGCACCTATTTTCTATGTTTCTAAGCACCAGGTCTGCTACCAATTCTAATATTTAGTGTTATACTTTTGTTGACAAAAATATTTTGAGTGATCAATGCAAGAACTGCTGCCTTGGAGAGACTTATTCTGCAGGATGTAATCAGTGTTGGCAGGGTCACTATATGCTGCCCATCCCTCAAGGCACTTTAAAAGATAGTGATGAACTTTCTTAATTTGCTAGTGCTTCGGGTAAAGGTGCTCTAAGAATTTGGGTTCAGCAACAAGAAGGAACAGCATGGAACACAAAGTGCTGAGGTAACTCAAGAGAGACAACATCTCTGGAGAACTTTGATCGTCAATCTTTCAGGTTGGCACCCTTCTTCAGACCCGATGTGTTACTCCAGCACTGTGTTCTACGCAAGATTCCAACATCTGTAGTTCCTTGCGTCTCCAACAAGGAATGGCAGTTGGGATGGGGGATGACTTGGAGGAGAAACTGCAGGTAGTTGTGGACCCTTGTCCCAGTTGCCATTGTCCATCTTGGCGGTAGAGATAGACACAAAAAAGCTGCAATAACTCAGCGGGACATGCAGCATCTCTGGAGCGATGGAATGGGTGACATTTCGGGTCGAGACCCTTCTTCAGACTAGTCAAGGGAAAGGGAAATGAGAGATATAGATGATGTCGAGAGATAAAGAACAATGAATGAAAGATATGCAAAAAAGTAACTATGATAAAGGAAACAGGCCATTGTTAGCTGTATGTTGAGTGAAAATGAGAAGCTGGTGCAACTTCGGTGGGGGAGGGATGGAGCGAGAGGGAAACCCGGTAATGAATTTAAAAGAGAGTTAGATAGAATTCTAGGGGCTAGTGGAATCAGGGGATATGGGGAGAAGGCAGGCACAGGTCATTGATTGCGGATGATCAGCCAGGATCACAATGGATGGCAGTGCTGGCTCGAAGGGCCAAATGGCCTCCTCCTGCACCTATTTTCTATGTCTATGCTACTTGAAGTTAGGGAAATCAATATTCATACCACTGCCCAAGCTGTAGAGGTCACTGGTTTGGAAGGTGATGTTTGAGGGGTTCACATTAGTGCTGCCACTGTTCTACAAAGACCTGTATAGTGATTTTGTTGACAAAAATATATTGTGTGATCAATGTTAAAACTGCTGCAATTCTTGCATTGTTGATAAAAGGGTCTCGACCCGAAACGTCACCTATTCCTTTTCTCCAGAGATGCTGTCTGACCCGCCGAGTTACTCCAGCTTCTTGTGCCTATCTACATCCTGTATGATGGAACTCAATTACATTAGCACATTACAAGAGCGGCTTCAGTATTTTTTCTGAGGAATGCTGTGCTGGTCCCATGTCCCATTATCAACACTTCTGAAGAGCGGATGATGTATGTGCACAGATTCCCTTCACATTGGGGGGGTTACTGCGACTGCCCATATAGGCCGTTTCCCCTACTTGTAATCGCTACAAACTGACTCAATTCCCCTGAAAGAGATAAAGAAATCACAAGACCTTTCTGTCCTAGGCCACCTCCATTGTCAGAGTGAGGCTAAATGCAAATTGGAGGAACAGCATCTCATATTTCATTTGAGCAGGTTACAACCCTGTGGTAAGAGTATTGATTTCTCTAACTTCAAGTAACCACTGCATTCCTTCTCTCTCCATCCCTCCCCCACCCTAGTCGCACCAGCTTCTCGTTCTCACCTAGCAAACAGCTAACAATGGCCTGTTTCCTTTAGCATCGTTACTTTTTTGCACGTCTTTCGTTCATTTGTTCTATATCTCTCTACGTCACCGTCTATATCACGCGTTTCCCTTTCCCCTGACTCTAGTCTGAAGAAGGTCCTCGACCCAAAACGTCACCCATTCCCTCTCTCCAGAGATGCTGCCTGTCCCGCTGAGTTACTCCAGCTCCTTGTGTCTATCTTCGATTTAAACCAGCATCTGCAGTTCCTTCCTACACACGGTCCCATGATCCTGCGCTGATCTAATTGCTGACCTCAATCCATTCTTATTTCTGATCTCCAAAATTCTAGTCACTCATCGAAAAATCTCTCGGCATTAAAGATACTTCACAACTTTCAGATGCAGAATCCTCACCTACAACCAGAAATTCATCACCTCAATCTTTAATGCCAACCCTTTTGCTGAGACTGTGTCCCTCAGAACAGACTTCCCTACCATAGGCAAACCTCCTCACACCATCCACCATGTCAAGGTGCAAGATTCTGGTGAAACTTGACAAGATCTCACCGTACTCCTCCAAACTCTAGAGACCACAGTAAATCTACTCGATCCTTTGTCACAAGATATCCTCTTGATCCCAGGCATTCATCTCGTGAACAATTTCTGCACTACCAAATATCTTTACAACCCAGGGAACCAAAATTGTAGACAATACTCTGGGACTGGCCTGACCTGCATTTTTGGTCCAATATTTCCTTTTCAAGCACCAGACTTTTTATTCCATTTCACTAATTTGCTGACTTGCTTCGTCAACAATTAGGTTATTCAATTGCTTACAGAGAAACCATGAAAGTCAAATGGATTTACGAACTGGTTTTTAAAAAAATGTTGGAAATATAAAATAAGTGCAGCAATCAATTAACATCGGAACCAGCACTGCATGTCGACATCCTTCATTAAAAAGCCTTCTTGCAGAAGGGTCCCAGCATGAAATCCTAACTATCTTCCTCTCCAAAGCAATTCTACCTGCTGTGCATTTCCAGCACATTTGTGTTTAAGCAGCCATTAGCATTATCAGGTCGTGTCAAGGGACTGCACTTAAGAGCCCCTCTAATGGGGCAGCTTTTCTTGGCACCACTTTGAAAACCTCCACTCTTATAACAGCAGGTAAGCTAGAATACATAAGGCACACTCAGCAGGAGGGGAAGGAAAGGAAACCCTTAATACAAAGCTGCCACAGGGCATCTGGAAACTGCAGAATAGAGTAGGGCACTGCAAACTTCTCCAAAACGCATTATAATTTAAAGAACAGGACATGGTGTCAATGGAAAAAAATTGAGTTCAATGGATTATTAATTAGCACCAATCAACACAATAACACCGTGAACGAGACAGCTGTGATTGATGTGAAGTCATGGTCAAGCAGTTTGTAAATTGCCTCTGATCACACACACCGGGAGGTGGGGGGAGGAGGGAGGTGGGGGGAGGAGGGAGGTGGGGGGAGGAGAGAGGTGGGGGGAGGAGAGAGGTGGGGGGAGGAGAGAGGTGGGGGGAGGAGAGAGGTGGGGGGAGGAGAGAGGTGGGGGGAGGAGAGAGGTGGGGGGAGGAGAGAGGTGGGGGAGGAGAGAAAACAAAGCTTCATCAATAGTTTAGGTTTAGTTTATTGTCATGTGCACCAAGGTACAGTGAATGGCTTTTGTTTGCGTGCTATCCAGTCAAATAAAAGACTGTACATGAATACAAACAATGTACACATAGTGCAGAGATAAAGGTTAAGCGGACAACATACAATGCAAGATCTAACATTGAAGTTGGATTAAAGATAGCTCAAAGGTCTCCAATGATGATTCTCACCAATTGTGCTGTGAACAGGCGATTGAGACAAATTCTAGTCTTGCAACGTGGCTTTCCCCAAAATGTTGTATTCTGGTGTGAAAATGAAAATAGCGCTGCCTTAAATCTGGCAATTATTGTGGTTAAGTATGAAGGAGCGAACACAATGGCTCCTCAGTGCTGAAATAATACAGACGACGGGAACAGAATGGGAGAGAGTTAGAAATGAAATTACAGTGGATGGGGGTGGTAAATTGGGTGCAGTCACGGCCACAGCTGCCTGACCATGAACATGTACACTGAGGAAGTGTGACAGTGATGGTAGTCAGAATTAGATAAAGGGGTGCCACCGTGAAGATAGACAATCACTTTTGGCCAGCGATGCCACCTCAAACCCAGCGACATCGTCCCGCCTTGCAAGCACAGGTTAAGATTTCAAAGGACTGCCACCTGGACCATAGCCAGCACCTGCTTAATGCGAACAGAGGGAAAGTGGGATCCAGGAGGTTTAGCTGCACAAATATTTATAAGACACAGCTGGGAAGGCAAAAGGCAAACAGGATACGTATACTACCAGATTTGATTTTATTTGTGTCATTAGTTGAACCACAGTAGGATAGTATACAGTTCAGAAGGTTTCATACCCGGGATATTGCAATCCAAGAAAGAATTTACGATCCCCCTACTCAGCGTCACAAAAGCACAAGGAGAAAATTGCTCCTTGCTTCTTGCCACCGGAAGAGAGAAGTTCAAGGAGAAATCCAACAGATGTTTAACATAATCGTTTTGAGAGAGTAGTTAGTGAAAGATTGTGCCAGCTGGTTGATGAATTAGTAACAGGAGCCATCGTCTCATAATTATCGGAACATTTGAAAAGAGAAATTAGAGGAATCCCTCCCACACAGATGCGTTAGAAGTACAGAATACATTGGCTCAAATGGCTTTTGAAGCAAAGATTATGAGATTTTTTTTTTTTAAAAGGAAAATGGAGAACACAAAATGATAAGAGCACGGGCATGGAAATGAGATCACTGTAAGAAAGTTTTTGCTGAGGAAAGTTTTGACATAATACCTCAATTAACTCTTTCTCTGCTGTAATTGCATTAAATCTCAACATCAACATTCAAGGCAAGAAAATAAGGGGTGAAAAGAATTAGGAGGAAATTCTTTATTTGCCTATAATCAAAGATCAGGGAAATCCATGGGCTTTTGTCTGCTACCGACTACCATATTTTGAGGGAGACAAGCACATACATGTGGTCGGGTGCTCAGTTGGCAAGGGAATAAAACTGGACTTAAGGAAGTGAGCAATTAGACTGGAATAAAAAGTGCACTATTTTCAGACCAACTTCCACTTTACATAATTTACAGGCTGGTTTCCTTGTACATAAATGGTTTCAGGGAATGAATGGTGCCGTTTATATGTAGAACATCACTTTCGGCAGTTCAGTCCTGAGAAATAGAGTACTTAATTGCTCAGGCCATTTGCTTCTCCAAATAAATACAAACAAACCACCAGAAATCCTCAAATCCTTAAAAGCAAACTCTCAACACTAAAATAGTCCAATTTTTTTTAGGTCAAGAAAATGACAAGAGAAGAAATAAAGTTCTTACATTCTAACGTGCCTTCTACTGCTTTTAGAAATCAATTGTCCAATTTTTCTTTGTGCCAAATTTGGCACTGGTTTTGTAAGCCTCTTATGGGTACAAATGAACTGGGTCATGATACTCAAAGGAAAGCCTATTACTGCCTTTAAACAGGTGGAGCCGATTCCAAATACACTATGCATTTACAGTATCTTATCATTCTGTCAACATCTCAGTGTACAATGAACTACAGAGTACTATCATGGTTAAACAGGTAAATATTATTGCTTGCTTGCACACAAAGGTCCCACAAAAGGGAAAGTAGGGAGTCACCAATTAATCATCTGTGGCAATGTTGACTAAAAGCAGAATGTTGGCAAGACATCTGTTGAACTCCTTGCACCTTTTACAGCTTGCACCATGGGATTTTTTTTCACATGGACGTTACAAGCAGAGGGGTGCATTATTAAATAATAAAAATAAAGATAATGGATGTCCACAAGCTTGCATAAAGAGCTGCTATTAAGCAGCAGCTTCAAAGGAGTCAAGAGTCGTGAATATTTTATTGTCATATGTCCCAGATAGAACAATGAAATTCTTGCTTGCAGCAACTCACACACCAAAATATGTAAAGGAGATGGCAAGGCTCATACAACCATGATCACTGGGCTGAATAAAGTCAGAGATGATTAAGAGCACAGATGTAATCATGACGAGGGCACACCAGTACTCCTACTTCCTCACTTTCTCAAGAGATTTGGTGTGTTTCTGAAGACCCAAACTTCTACAGGTACACTTTAGAAAGTAGACTCGAGAGTCTGAAGAAGACTTCCGACGCAAAGAGTCACCCTTTTTTCTCCAGAGATGCTGCCTGACCTGCGGAGTTACTCCAGCACTTTGAGTCCATCTTTGGTATAAACCAGCATCTGCAGTTCATTCCTGCACACTTTAGAAAGTATCCTGACCGGTTGCATCATGGCCTAGTGTGGCATTTCCAATGCTTAGGAAAGCATGAGGGTGGAGAGTGATAAACACTTTTATTCCCCTTCCCACACTCACACTGACCATTCTGTCCTGGGTCTCTTTCATTAACAGAGCGAGGCCAAATGCAAATTGAAGGAACAGCACCTCATATTTCGCTTGGGCAGCTTACAGCCCAGCGGTATGAACATTGATTTCTCTAATTTAAGTAACCCTTGCATCCCCTCTCTCTCTCTCTCTCTCTGTCCCTCCCCTTCCCAAGACAGTGTACTAGCTTCCAAGTTGTCTTGAGTCTCATCATCTGTAACTCGTTTTTATGGAGTCCACAGCTAACAATGGCCTGTTTCCTTCCTCATCACCACTTTTTTTGCATATCTTTCATTTATTTGTACAATAGCTCTCTATGTCACCATCAATGTCTCTCGACCCAAAACGTCACCTATTCCTTTTCTCCAGAGATGTTGTCTGACCTGCTGAGTTACTCCAACATTTATGTCTATCTTGAGTGGTAGATGCTGCCTGGTCCATCACATGCTAAGCCCTCTTCTGCATCAAAAGCATCAATGATGTGCTGCCTCAAGAGTATAGCATTCATCATTAAGAAGCCCTCTTCTTACTGTTGCTATTAGGCAGAACGTACAGAAGCCCAAGGTCCCACACAACCATGTTCAGGAACAGTCTGAAGAAGAGTCCAGACCTGAAACATCACCTATCCATGTCCTCCAGAAATGCTGCCTGACCCGTTGAGTTACTCCAGCACTCCCTGTTCTAAGCTAGGTTTAGAAACAGCTACTTTCCTACAACCATAATGTTCTTATAACTAACCTGCACGACGTAATCCTACCTCGACAATGGAATACTATGGTCCACCTCTTGCCCTTCTTTGGTATCACAAAATGCTGGAGTAACTCAGCAGGTCAGGCAGCATCTCAGGAGAGAAGGAATGGGTGATGTTTCGGGTCGAGACCCTTCTTCAAACTTCACCCATTCCTTCTCTCCTGAGATGCTGCCTGACCTGCTGAGTTACTCCAGCATTTTGTGATACCTCCGATTTGTACCAGCATCTGCAGTTATTTTCCTACACTACCTGTTGCTCCACTGCGATTTCTCCTCAAGGTATATCTACTTTGAAGTTCATTCCTTCTCTCCTGAGATGCTGCCTGACCTGCTGAGTTACTCCAGCATTTTGTGAATAAATACCTTCGATTTGTACCAGCATCTGCAGTTATTTTCCTACACTTCTTGCCCTTCTTCGGAATTTTATTTTCCAATTACATTAATGTAGTAATGTCTTTTTTTTGCAGTCTACCTACATTTAGAAATTGTGTGAGATTCACGTCTTGTTTTGTGCGTGGGCCTGTGACGCTGATGCAAGCAAAGTTTTTCATTGCACCTGCAGCTTACCATACACTTGACACGAGAATCAATTTGAAATTGGCTGGAAGTGGAGCTGGAAACGCCCAGATACACCAGGTCCTTGATCTAGAGACCTGATGGATTCAAGGACGGCCATGTGCCATTTGAAAAAAAAAGAATTTTAAACTCATGATTTTGTCTAACTGGAACCTGCCTAAACCAGCAAGCGTGGGTTAAAAGGACAACAAAACTTGGTGGATGTGAACAGCAACATTTTGGATAAACTCAGTTTTATTTTTAAAGAGAGTAAAAGCAAGTGTGTGTTGGTATTATCAACACTAGAAATAAAGATGTGATTAAAGATTTCAGACGCTGAACAGAGACAGAATCAGGCAATGTTGCACAGATTAGAAGTCTAAAAGTCGACTTAGGGGTCAAATATGATACCAAGGTTCCAAATAATCTTAGAGTCAGAGTCATATAGAGTGGATACAGGCTCTTCAGCCCAACTTGCCCAAACCGACCAACATGTCCCAATCTGCCTGTGTTTGGCCCATATCCCTCTAAACCTACCCTACCCATATCATATATATACAGCCGGAAACAGGCCTTTTCGGCCCTCCAAGTCCGTGCCGCCCAGTGATCCCCGTACATTAACACTATCCTACACCCACTAGGGACAATTTTTACATTTTACCCAGCCAATTAACCTACATACCTGTACGTCTTTGGAGTGTGGGAGGAAACCGAAGATCTCGGAGAAAACCCACGCAGGTCACGGGGAGAACGTACAAACTCCTTACAGTGCAGCACCCGTAGTCAGGATCGAACCTGAGTCTCCGGCGCTGCATTCGCTGTAAAGCAGCAACTCTACCGCTGCGCTACCGTGCCGCCCAAATGTATCGGCCATGTATCGGTCTAAATGTTTCTTAAATGTTGCAATAGTACCTGCCTCAACTACATCCTCCAGCAGCTGGTTCCATGTACCCACCACCATTTGTGTAAAAAAGCTACCCTTCAGATTCCTTTTAAATCTTTTCCCCCCTCACCTTAAACCTATGGTTCTCAATTCTCCTACGCTGGGCAAGAGACTCTGCGTTTACCCGATCTATTCCTTGTGATTTTGTACACCTCTTGTTTCGTTCCACATAGTAACCGGGATGGAGATAGCGACTGGGACAAATTTCCTTGAGGTAGAAGGATGGCCATGAAGTTTCTTGCGAGCAGCCAGCAGAGGCCAAGCCTGGTCTAACTATGACCCAGGTGTAGGGGAGCAATACCAAGGCTGCAGAGATTTATAATTCATGACAGTTCCATAATTATCATGGAAATGCCACCAAAACAAAAGCTACTTGGTGAAATGCAATATAACAGGATATATATTTAAACACGAACGTCCAATAATTGCGACTTTTCCCCGCTTTCAGAAACATACCATCCCTTCAATTCTTTATATTCCTCACTCTCACCACTTTCTCACCCTTCCTCAACCAGTCACCCCCAAAGCCATTGCAAGTGCCTCTTTTCTCTTTACAAGGCTCAATATTCTTTGATGATCAAACAATGCCAGTGACAAAGTATTTTCAAACATCTTTACGTCGAACAATATTGCACTGCCTGAATCATAGATGTGGTGAAGATGGGGGTGGGTCAGTGTGGAAAGAGACTTGCTGGGCAGTACATTTTCACTCTTTATTGCTCCGTAGTCTTCTGTTCTAAAAGGTTTCATTTTAAAAGGGGTGTTCAATCATGACAGATATTACTGCATGTAACCCACCAGAGGCTTCAATTACTCACGCATGTCAAATCATACATTTCCAACTGCTTCATGTCACGGAAGACTTAACAATGGCAAGAGGGGGCAACTTGTCTCCCTTGAAGTGCAGTAACTAACTATTTCACAACCGGCGTGACCTCAACTAAAGGGCCCGTCTATATTTCTGTGCGTCTTATTGGCGCAAACAAAGAAATATAGTTTAAACTACAGCAGGAAGTTTACTGAATTTGTCAAACTAAAGCTCTTTGTCATTAAACACATCTGAAGGTTTCGTACCTTGGAACTGAGACTGGAGAATCTCTGCCTTCAATCACTTGACTTGACATGTTATATTTTAGCTTTGAAAGCCCAAGGGTGCTTTATTTCCCAATAAAGAGACAAAATGTGCATCACAAAGGCCATCATTTAGCAGCTCTCGACTCTCAGACAACTGGGACTGATGCATGGCAGATAAATCGTGGTGCACAGATTAACCATTCTCTTGTTCAGAGAGTTATTTCAAGCAATTAAAATGACTGCCAGCATTCAATTAAGCAGCAGATATTAATTAAACAGTTTGCTCCCTATCCAATAACACATTGCTGTTTAAAATTCTCATCCTTATTTCAAATCTCCCCATCTCTGACCTCCTCCAGCTCCACGATTGTGTGTGAGGTGGGTGCCTGGAACACGTCGCCAGGGGTGGTGTTGACAGATATGGTGGTGGGATTTAAGAGGTTATTAGATAGACTCATGGATATGCAGAGAATGGAGAGATGTGGATCATGCGCAGGCAGTAGAGATCAGATTAATTTGCCATCATGTTTGGCACGGACATTGTGGGCCCAAAGGGCTGTTTCTGTGCTGTACCATGTTCTAAATCCACAAAAAGCCAATTACCCGCCTACATCTAAACTACATTTTGGTTTATTACTGTCTCTTGTATCAACACAGTAAAAAACAAACCATATTAGCACCTTGAAATCAGTTAAAAGAGAAGAAAAAGCTGACTACGAGATATTGTTGGGTAGGAAGGAGCTGCAGGCCCTGGTTTATGCCAGAGATAGACACAGAGTGCTGGAGTAACTCAGCGGGTCAGGCAGCATCTCTGGAGAGAAGGAACAGGTGATGTTTCAGGTCGGGACACTTTCTCAGAACCTTTATGTCTTGGACATAGGTGGGAAGGGATTGGATGAGGGGGGGAATAGGATGGAATCAATGTTTGTAGAAATTATTCCAGTGGGGCAGGAGCAGGCAGAAACGATGGTTCGGCCAAGGCAGGTCTGCTTATGGAATTTGAGGAGAAGGTAAAAAGGGGGGGCTGGGAACCGATAAGGCTGGAGGCTACGGGGGGGGGGGGGGGGGGGCGGACGGACAACCTTGTTTTAACAGTATTGTGGTGCGTGGATAAAATGTTCGTAAATGCAAAGCCAGCGCAGATTAAAAAAGATAAGTGTTAAGAAAAGATGTACAGAGGTATCAAGTGAACATCCCCTCTAAATCGAGTTTCACTGTACCTTAATTGGTACACGTGACAATATAATACCCTTTAAACCTTCTCTAACCTCATTCCAACACCTCTTGCACCAGTACATTAATCCATACCTCAGTTAATCGACACACCATTTCATACCCATTAGAATAGTAAACAATCATCTTAATTCGTACAACGCTCAGGCAACTAGAAAATGTAGGAAATCTTTATCAGTTGACAAACCTTAGAGTTGCATCCCAACAGAATTCAATAGACAAGTGTGCTGCAGGAGGATAAACGCTCCACTGGAAGAATTACTGAGGAAGCTCTACACAGCATCTCACCACTAACTGATAAACTCCACAAATGCAGACTAAACAAAAATCAATTAGTGAAGAACTCCGCCCTAAAAGAAAACCAAAAATGCAATTTGGTCCCCATCCAGAATTGATATTTACCAGGTGCGACTTTTTCAGGAGTTTAACACAATGCAAGAATTTTACAAAAGTACAGAGACATGCAACACAGCTCGAGGGACACAACTCAATTTCTGCTGCACAGGTACATCCTTCGATCATTTCCCCGCCACAATCAACCACGATGTTTCCACCAGCTATGCCGATTGTCAAACAGTGCAGAGCCCAGACCACATCCATCCTCCTAACAGCCAATCGAGAGACATCCAGCCGTCTTTTTAGCCCATGTTTTGTCAGAAAGAGACAAAGTGGTTGTGACAAATGTCTGGTATGCTGACAACTCCAGCAGATATTTTGAAGCAATAATTGCTGGACGTAATCCCTTGACGGATTTTTAAAGTGGAAACTAATTTGTTTTTCCTCTTTCCCAGTTCTGAGAAAGGGTTCCAGACCCTAAACGACAAGTGTTTTCCTTTCCACAGATGCTGCCTGATCTGCTGAACATATTCAGCATGTTCCATATTTATCAGAGAGGATTAATAGTGGAGCAAGTGCAAGGAGGTGCAAGCTAATCTCACATCATCATTTGGCTGCATAACGCTGGCAAGGCAGCAAACTCAAAGACAGGGTGGTGAATCTGTGGAATTTATTGCCTCAGACGGATGTGGAGGCCGAGTTATTGGGCATTGTTAAAGCGGAGATTAACAGATTCTTGATTAGCGTGGTGTCAGGGGTTTTGAGGAGAAGGCAAGAGAATGGGGTTGAGAGGGAAAGATAGATCAGCCGTGATTGAATGGCAGAGTAGACTTGATGGGCCGAATGGCCTAAATTTGCTCCTATTACAGATGAAATTCATCATAACCCTTTCCCTAAATTTCATGCAAAATGTTCGGTGCAAGTTCTGCACCAGCATAAACAGAATCATAGAACAAAATTTAACAAATCAGTTCCTTCATCTTTGTGGAGAGAGGCCAGTACAGGGACATCAAAACTGAAAGCACAGCACTCCATATTCCACTTGGGTAGTCTCACCCCAAATGACACCACGCTGAATTCAATACCCCCCAACACCCTATTCCCCTTCCCTCCGCAGCCCCTCCATCCTGACCCACTGCACACATATTTCCCCCAAAGCAGAATGCAAAACAAATGGAGGGGTTCGGCTTCAGTTGACAAGACCACATCGAGAGCATTGTGTACATCATCAGTCTCCTTATTTACGGAAGGAGGTTGATGCAATGGGCGCAGCTCAGATGAGGTTTGCTGAAATAATAGCTGTAATGAGAGGATTGTTATAGACGATAGGTGCAGGAGGAGGCCATTCGGCCCTTCGAGCCAGCACCGCCATTCAACGTGATCATGGCTGATCATTCTCAATCAGTACCCCGTTCCTGCCTTCTCCCCATACCCCCTGACTCCGCTATCCTTAAGAGCTCCATCCAGCTCTCTCTTGAATGCATTCAGAGAATTGGCCTCCATGGCCTTCTGAGGCAGAGAATTCCACAGATTCACAACTCTCTGACTGAAAAAGTTTTTCCTCATCTCAGTTCTAAATGGCCTACCCCTTATTCTTAAACTGTGGCCTCTTGTTCTGGACTCCCCAACATTGGGAACATGTTTCCTGCCTCTAACGTGTCCAACCCCTTAATAAACTTATACGTTTCGATAAGATCTCCTCTCATCCTTCTAAATTCCAGTGTATACAAGCCTAGTCGCTCCAGTCTTTCAACATATGATAGTCCCGCCATTCCGGGAATTAACCTAGTAAACCTACGCTGCACACCCTCAATAGCAAGAATATCCTTCCTCAAATTTGGAGACCAAAACTGCACACAGTACTCCAGGTGCGGTCTCACTAGGGCCCTGTACAACTGCAGAAGGACCTCTTTGCTCCTATACTCAACTCCTCTTGTTATGAAGGCCAACATTCCATTGGCTTTCTTCACTGCTTGCTGTACCTGCATGCCTCCTTTCAGTGACTGATGCACTAGGACACCCAGATCTCGTTGTACGTCTATCTAACGCGAGGCTTATTTCCACTGCCCTTGAGCATGAAGGGGACTGGATTGAAACAGAATCCAGAGGGGTCTTCATGGGTAGAAAGGGAGAGCACGTGACAATAAACAAAACTGAAACCGATAACAGCTCCTTCCAAACAATAGCTACGGCTTATCCTCACAACATGGACCAAGACAAGAGCATCCAAGACCAAACACTTGATGTGTGCAAGGAAGTCACATCGACCAAGAGCACATAATGCACAGAGTTCACAGCTAATTATTTAGAAAAGGAAAGAGGAAGGTGGTTAGTTTAAACACAATTTATGGCAAACTTACCCAATGGAAAAATCACCAGTCAGATGATGTTTTTCTTCCAAAGTCCACAGTAATCTGGAAAAGACAAAAATTCAAATTGAGATGTCAAAGCAAAATGACCAGAGTCCCCATAAAGACAAACTCCGAATCTGCAGGTAATGGTGATGAGGGTGGGTGAAAAACAAGGAGGCTGGATGAAAAGGATCAAAATACCTAGCCCTTTATCTCAATAGTTATGGACAGCTGTTAAAAATTCAAGGCCACCTCCATCGGTTTGAACAAACACTGGGAAACACAAAACTTCAGAGGGAAACACAAAACTTCAGAGGGAAACACAAAGTGCTGGAGTAACCTAACAGAGCTGGGAGCATCTGTAAATTGAATGGATAGGCAATTGAATGGATAGCCCTGCTTGCGACTGCAGATATCCAGACCAGACCATCCCGCACATCATGAATGACTGCTCATTGAGGCTTTTCCATGGTGGCATCAAAGCCATCCACCCAGCTACTGATGCCACCCTGGCCTAGATGTCTACCATTGACCTACAACTTTAGGCTGTGCACGCCATACGCAAGAAGCTGATCGGACTGAAGGGTCCAGACCTAAAATCTCGCATATCCGTACCCTCCACAGAAGCTGCACGGCCCACTGAATTCCTCCAGAGCTTTGTTATTTAATCAAGATTCCAGCATCTGCACTTCCTTCCATCTCCGATGTATTAGGAGGAACAATTGGACCGTGCAGGAGAACTGCCAACTGAAGAGTATCAGTCAACCAACCCAGAGAAATAATTTTATCAGGATCCATCCGTTTGGGAACAGTTCCATCCATGACCGCAAGAAATTGCAGAGAATTGTGGACATAGCCCAGACCATCACACAAACCAACCTCTCTGCCATTGACTCCATTTACATTTCACACTGCCTCGGCAAGGCCACCAGCATAATGAAGGACAAGTCTCACCCGGTCACTCCCTCTTCTCCTCTCTCCCATTAGGCAAGAGGTACAGAAGAGTAAAAATACACATCTCCAGATTCAGGGACAGCTTCTTCCCGGCTATTATCAGGCAAGTGAACCATCCTATCACCAACTAGAGAATGGTCCTGTGCTACGATCTACCTTATAGGAGATGCCTGGACCATCTTTAAATCGGGACTTTATTTTGCTGGACTTCATTTTGCACTATGTCATGTATCTGTACACTATGGATAGCCCGATTGCAATCACGTATAGTCTTTCCGTTGACCGGCTAACACGCAACAAAAAGCTTTTCACTGTACCTCGGTGCACGGGACAATAAACCAAGCAGGCAGGAATTCAGAAAAGTTCCTCTGCTTAACTTCCCAATAACCACAGGGAAATGAGGCCCCATAAGAAAATTGGTTTTGCAAGCTGGGGCAACTGATCCCACATTTTAATTTACGTGGGAAATCAGAGCCCAATTTGACTTCACCAATTACCTCTGGATCAACAATGCACATCAGAGACACCACCTTGCAATTAAATGTTACTATGGCAGCAACCCTCAAGAGTGTGGGATCAGTTCCACTGCAGCTCCAGCATTAGTGCAGGGTCCTCTCAAGAGCGCTGAAGGTTGGGGCAATCTGCTCAACGGCAGCAGAACTTGCTCGATTTATAACTTAGACAATAGACAAAAGACAATAGACAATAGGTGCAGGAGGAGGCCATTCGGCCCTTCGAGCCAGAACCGCCATTCAATGTGATCATGGCTGATCATTCTCAATCAGTACCCCGCTCCTGCCTTCTCCCCATACCCCCTGACTCCACTATCCTTAAGAGCTCTATCTAGCTCTCTCTTGAATGCATTCAGAGAATTGGCCTCCACTGCCTTCTGAGGCAGAGAATTCCACAGATTCACAACTCTCTGACTGAAAAAGTTTTTCCTCATCTCAGTTCTAAATGGCCTACCCCTTATTCTTAAACTGTGGCCCCTGGTTCTGGACTCCCCCAACATTGGGAACACGTTTCCTGCCTCTAACGTGTCCAAACCCTTAATAATCTTATACGTTTCGATAAGATCTCCTCCTATGCTTCTAAATTCCAGTGTATACAAACTTGACAGAGGTTGGGTGTCATTGATAAGGAGCATCCCCAATTCCAGGTTATCCAGCCCCCCACTTGCTCTTGTACCCAGTGTGTTTGACAGACGTGTGGTTTAGTACATTTGGGGAATACAGCCATGGCAGGTCTTCCATTCACGTGATAAAACTAACATATCCAAAGGGCACTTGCCACAACAGTGCAGCTCGAAGTATCAGCCTCTCTAAACTGGGGCTTTGCACTGGAGTACTGCTTAGGTCACAGTCAGAGTCATACAGCACAGAAACAAACCAACCCAACTTGCCCATGCTGATCAAGATGCCCCACCCGCCTGCGTTTACCCCATGTCCTTCCAAACCTTTCCTATCCATGTACCTGTCCAAATGTCTTTTAAATGTTGTTATCGTACCTCAACTACCTCCTCAGACAGCTCGTTCCACACACACACCATCCAGTGTGGAAAACGTTGCCTCTCAGGTTCCTGTTAAATCTTTCCCCTCTTACCTGAAACCTATGCCCTCTGGTGCTTGATTCTGCTGCTTGAGGTGAAAGACACTATGTATAACCGTATCTATTCTCCTCATGACTACATACACCTCCATAAGATCACCCTTCATCCTGCGCTCCAGGGAATATAGCCCTAGCCCGCCCAGCCTCTCCCTTTAGCTCACTCCCTCAAATCCTGGCAGCAGCCTCGTAAATCTTTTCTGTACTCTTTCCAGCTTAACAATATCGTTCCTATAACAGGGTTATGAAAACGGAACACAATACTCCAAATACAGCCTCACCAACGTCTTGTACAATTATAATGCAATATCCCAACGTGTATACTCGATACCATGACTGATGAAGGCCAATATACCAAAAAAATTCTTGACCATCCATCTACCTGTGACACCACTTTGAAGGAACTTTCTACCTGCACTCCAAGATCCCTCTACACTACAACACTCCCCAGGGCCCTGCCATTGGTGTCTAGTCCTGCCCTAGTGTGACTTCCTCCTGCCCTGGTTTGACTTCCTCAGGTATACATATTTAAAACACCACGCAATCTATCCAAACCCATCCCCCAAGGTCATGTCACTTTATTGCAAGCTCCTGATGTAAAGTTTCGGCCCAAAACATTGACAAATCCTACCCCACTCCCAAAAGAGATGGTGCAAAACCTGCCAAGTTCTTCTAGAAATTTCTTTTTTGCTTGGTCAGAAAGGGAAACTAGGGGAAGGGGGGAGAATACCCCATGTATAAATACAACAAAATACATTAAAACATCAAAATATAATGTCATATGACACTAACCACAGTAAATAAAGTGCACACGCTTTCGCTTGTAAATGCCATGCTTATGGACAGCATTATCAATAACGTGAGGCATTAACTACAAACTACCATGTACAATGAGTGCTAAAGGGTCACAAGGTGAGTATTGTCAGACAGTAGCTAGGTGTCAAAGCTGCAAACAGTGATCTGATTGTACAAGAATAAGGTTCATTTGGTGGAAGTGCCAGTTTACTTGATAGTGGATATAAGGTGCAATAAACTGAGTTCAAAACAATGACTAAGCAAATATCCTTGACGTTCATTAATCTTTCCATCCACCCAGTGTGGTGGAACCAACCTATAAAAGATCTTATGCTTCATTTGGCGAGGGCAGGCGTGCTGAAGAAACGGCATGCAGAAAGAAAGAGGAGGTGACAGAAACAAATGGAGATTATATACCATTATGGAACATTTTGTAATGTAAACAGAGAGAGAGAGAGAGAGAGAGAGAGAGAGAGAGAGAGATGCCAGAAAGCAGCTATGACATATAATACACAATAAACTATATTACAATACAATACAATACAATACAATATATCTTTATTGTCATTGTACCCAGGGGTACAACGAGATTGGGAATGCGCCTCCCATACGATGCACTAATTTAGGTAATTTAGACAGCAGCAACCCAACGAAACGAACAGTTGTAACAGTTTTGGACAGGGTAAAGTGCAAGTTGATCTATGTAAAGTGCAAGTTGATCTATAAATACACAATAAACAAGTTATGCATTCTTGTATTCTTACATGGGTATGACCGCACATTAAAAAATTCCCCCCCCCCCCCCCCCCCTTCCTTCCCAACGTCAGCCTCACGGACCTTAGAGCACCCCTAGTTCCTAAAACCCATTTCCATCACTGCCCACCTCTAGAGTACCATGTACAGCATTTGTCTCCTGCTTTACGAAGGTTGAAGCTTTGGAAGCAATTGAGACGAGATTCATAATAAGTTTAAGGTCGACACAAAATGCTGGAGTAACTCAGCAGGTCAGGCAGCATCTCAGGAGAGAAGGAATGGGTGATGTTTCGGGTCGAGACCCTTCTTCAGACTGATTGAGTGGATTACCCCAACCTTCCGTCTGAAGAAGGGTCTCGACCCGAAACGTCACCCATTCCTTCTCTCCTGAGATGCTGCCTGACCCGCTGAGTTACTCCAGCATTTTGTGTCTACCTTCGTTTTATACCAGCATCTGCAGATTTTTTTTCCTTCATAACAAGTTTGTAAGATAGAGAAGCAGAGTTATGCCATTCGGCCCATCCGGTCTATTTGATCACAGCTGATCTATTTTTCTCTCTTAACCGCTTTCTCCAGGCTTCTCCCTCTAACCTATGACTCCCTGACTAACCGTTACAGGTTTATTCTGGAGATATAGCATGTCCCTTCGGCCCAGTTTCTATTCTGACCATTGATTACACATACACACTTGTTCTCGGTTATCCTACACTATAGGGACAAATTACAGAAGCAAATTAACCTACAAACCTGCACATCTTTGGAATGTGGGAGGAAACTACACCACCTGGAGAAAACTCACGCAGTCACAAAAACAATGTACAAACTCCGCTCGGACAACGCCCATAGTAAGGATCATTGCGTATCTTTTTCCAATCTGTAAAATTGGCCGTCAGGGTAAATGAAGGCCAATTTTTCAGATTGGGAAAAGATACACAATGATATTTCCCCCTCCCATCTGCACCTCAAGGTTGAGAAGTAGGACTTCTGTTGTTTTTGATACACATCATAGAACTAGATTTAAAGTGCAGAATCATTGGAGTTTGCGGATACACAAACTGTGTAGTGTTGCAAACAGAGGAGAGGATGATAAATGTTGAGGACTAGGTTTAACGTGGGATATTGATGAGATGCAAGGCAAAGAAAAGCAAGCGGTGATGTATTTTGGTGGGAAGAATGAGGAAAGAATGTGCACTTTCTGGCACAATTTAAACATGGCAAGGACAGGAAACAGGAAAGGCACAAAGTGCTGGAGTAACTCAGCAGGTCAGGCAGCATCTCTGGAGATCTTCTTTAGACTGAGTGGCCCGACGTGAAACGTCACCTATGCATGTTGGCTGTAAAAGCTGTCTGACCCGTTGAGTTACTCTAACGCTGTCTCTTTTTTATTGTAAACCAACATCTGCAGTTCCTTGTGTCACGGCAAGATACAAGGAGTCCTGCACTTAGCCCCTTGGAGTCATGGCTAATCTCCCACCTTGGCTCCCTTCCCACATCCCCATCCAGTCCTCACATCCTGGATTCAGAGAATCTATTAACCAAAAGATAGATCGTGCTGGCATGCACAAAGTGCTTCAGACAGCAATACTGTTGACATCCAAGTGAGCCGCTACAAACAGCGGTCAAAGACACAAGAAACGGCTTCGGAATTTTTTACATCTATAACTTTAACTGTGATTAAAATTATTAGTATGTTACCGATTACAAATTTAGGAGATGGAGGAATAACTATATATTTTTCTATTTCCAGAACTTCAATTGTTACAATAGACAATAGGAGCAGGAGGAGGCCATTTGGCCCTTCGAGCCAGCACCGCCATTCAATGTGATCATGGCTGATCATTCTCAATCAGTACCCCGTTCCTGCCTTCTCCCCGTACCCCCTGACTCCGCTATCCTTAAGAGCTCTATCCAGCTCTCTCTTGAATGCATTCAGAGAATTTGAGGCAGAGAATTCCACAGATTCACAACTCTCTGACTGAAAAAGTTTTTCCTCATCTCAGTTCTAAATGGCCTACCCCTTATTCTTAAACTGTGGCCCCTTGTTCTGGACTCCCCCAAAATTGGGCACATGCTTCCTGCCTCTAACGTGTCCAACCCCTTAATAATCTATTGCCCCATTTCTTCTCCAACAAAAACTATCAGCTGTCACTGTAACGGTACAATTATTTTGATGGGAGGGAAAAGTCAAATCATGAGATAAGGCTGTTTATCCAGTTCGAGCACTCCAGCCCTTCACAGCATCCGTTTCCATAGTCCCTGCAACATGACACTGTGGATTCTGCAAGCATGTAAATACTGGCTGGAGATGCACTCTGGGTTTCTCAGAACCGGCCTAGAGTTGAACAAGCACTTTCCCTCATTTCATCCGCGCAGTAAGTAAAACTCAACTGTTTGAGGCAACGATTAATGATGCAACGATTAATGATGCAAGTCAGATTTCAAGGTGATAACTATCACTAAAAAGGATGATAGACACCAAAAGCTGGAGTAACTCAGCGGGACAGGCAGCATCTCTGGAGGAAAGAAATGGGTGACATTTTGGGTCGAGACCCTTCTTCAGATCTCGCATCTAAACCTGATATGTCACCCGTTCCTATTCTCCAGAGATGCTGCCTGACCCGCTGAGTTACTCCAGCTTTTATTCACAAAATGCTGGAGTAACTCAGCAGGTCAGGCAGCATCTCGGGAGAGAAGGAATGGGTGACGTTTCGGGTCGAGACCCTTCTTCAGTCTGAAGAAGGGTCTCGACCCGAAACGTCACCCATTCCTTCTCTCCAGAGATGCTGCCTGACCCGCGGAGTTACTCCAGCTTTTTGTGTCTATCTTCCGTTTAAGCCAGCATCTGCAGTTCCTTCCTACACACATCCCTAAAAAGGAACAGTTACTGTGAGATACACACTGGAAAGGCCAACACATTTTTAGTACATGGAAGACACAAAGTGCTGAAGTAACTCAGCAGGTCAGGCAGCATCTCTGGAGAGAAAAAAAAGGTGTGAGACGTTTCAGGTCAGGACCCTCCTTCAGACACCAGCATCAGCAGTTCCATTCTGCACATTTTAAGTAAATCTTCACTTATTGAGCTCAAAGAATGGCAGAGTTATTACAAAATAAAGCACTTTAGTCACTCGGCCAAACCAAACATGAAAAAAAATGCTAGAAAATCTCAGCAAGGTTGTAGACCTGAAACATTAACTGCTTTCACCTCCCATGAATGTTGCCGTATCTGTTCAGCACAACCCCCCCCCCCCCCCCCCCAAACATTTCCCATTTTTAAATTTCAGATTTCTTACGTCTGCACTTTTCTTTTGCAGAGACAAACAGGGTTCGTTCTGCCCTGCACCAAACATTGCACTTGTGCAGCTGCTCATGGAAGAAAGCCCCGGCAGTTTTATTGTGGCACATTCCACTTCGGAGGCTCTGTGCTGATTCTGACTGCGCTTGAAATGGACAGTTCTGCACTAAAACTTCAAAGCTGCAAAAATGTATTTAAAAAGGAGGAAGCAGCCTACGAGGACAGAGGCAGGACATTCAGCGCAATGAGTCCACATCAACCTTCACCCTCCACACTTGCCTCCCTCGCTCTACTTCATCACACCCCATCTGCATATCCCACTAATCCTTTGTTCCTACCAGCGTGCTTATTCAACCTTTAATGTGGCAATTAGTCACCAAGTCCCGAGTTGCACATGCAACCACAAGGAGTAAATAGTGTTCTCCTGGTTTTATTTACTTATTAGGGACGTCTCATATTTCACAGCTCTGGTTCTTGTCACATGCAAGTTTTATATGTCTAATAATACCAGATATTTCATCAACATCCCCCCACATCTCTCCCACACCAAGAAAGACTGGTTTACACTCACTGGAGTAAGGATAAGAGATTATCTCATCAGCAAACAAGCTTCTAACATGGATTGAGGATGGATGGTGTCTAAGTGTTTCCTGTTTGGTATCCCCGTGCCAGTATCATCACTCAGGCAAAGGTTAAAAAAAAATACAGTACATTCTTTAAAGAAGCCCCTGCAAACTAATACTATAAACTGTATAAGAAGATAACTGCAGATGCTGGTACAAATCGATTTATTCACAAAATGCTGGAGTAACTCAGCGGGTCAGGCAGCATCTTGGGAGAGAAGGAATGGGTGACGTTTCGGGTCGAGACCCTTCTTGGGTCTCGACCCGAAACGTCACCCATTCCTTCACTCCCGAGATGCTGCCTGACCTGCTGAGTTACTCCAGCATTTTGTGAATAATACTATAAACTAATACACTCCAAAGACATACAGGTTTGTAGTTTAATTGGCTGGGCAAATGTTTTAAAAAAATTGTCCCTGGTGGGTGTAGGATAGTGTTAATGTGCGGGGATCGCTGGGCGGCGCGGACCCGGTGGGCCGAAGGGCCTGTTTCTGCGCTGTATCTCTAAATCTAAAAATAATATATCAAGATTATGCCACGTGCTACACTCAGTTCTGAAATGCGTACTTGCATATATTATACTGCTTCCCCTTTGAAAAATAAACCCCATACTTCCAAGTGGTATTCATGCACCTGAAGTTAAAGAGTATTAAATGTGACCAATTATAAATTCAATCGATCTTCTTGTAGATTTAAAATGTTGGGGATTAGTGACAAAGCAACCACATCTCCATGTACACCTTGTGGCACATATGGTAGGGAATCCTGCTCTCCAATTAATGTTTGCTCTAGTATCACCTATATGAAGTGCAATATACATCACAGGGTGGCACGGTGACACAGCAGTGGAGTTGCTGCCTTACAGCACCAGAGACCCAAGTTCGATTATGACTATGCGTACTGTCTATCAGGGATTTGTACGTTCTCCCTGTGACCATGTGCGTTTTCTCCGGGTGCTCCGGTTTTCTCCCACACTGCAAAGACGCACAGGTTTCTAGGATAATTGGCTTTGGTATTTGGATTTGGATTTGGTATGGTCAATGCAAACTCGGTGGGCCAAAGGGCCTGTTTCCACACTGTATCTCTAATCTAAACATCTAATAACTCAGTATAATTGTGTTTCCTCTATCCGAGCTTCCCTCACCTTCACTCCAAGGAGACCAAGGCCAGTTTTGCAGTCTCTCTCTCTCTCTCTATAAATGGAATTCTTCATCATGGGAACCATTCTGGAATTTCTGTGTGCACTCTTCAGAGGTCCGCCACTTCGTAGTAACTAATTTGTTACAATTCTCTGTTCTTCCAAAACCTGGACTACTGTGCATTGTTTTGGTTCCCTTATTTAAGTACAGATATACCAGCAGAGTTTCACGAGGCTAATTGCTAGGAAACCATTAACGAGGAAGCCTTGTATTTAATCAGAGGGCGGTGGTGCGTGGTGACTGCGCGCTGCCTCCAAGGAGAGTCTACTATCATCTGACTCAAGTGTCCCAGACCTTCAAAATCTCTTTTCCACTTGTAAACCCTGCACTCTGGTATTTTTCTTTTTGCTGTACCTGTTATACTTGTGTTTGGCTTGACCGTATTCATATGTAGCAATATCCAAGTTAATTGGATAGCACCCAAATAAAAAGCTTTCCACTGTACCTCAGCACACTTAGCAATTAGGACAGTGAATGCAGCGCCGGAGACTCGGGTTCGATCCTGGCTACAGGCGCCGTCTGTACGGAGTTTGTACGTTCTCCCCGTGACCCGCGTGGGTTTTCTCAGAGATCTTCGGTTTCCTCCCACACTCCAAAGACGTGCAGGTATGTAGGTTAATTGGCTGGGCAAATGTAAAAATGCACCCCTGCAACACCGCCAGGACAACAGACCTTCATGGTTAGGACAAGAACCCTGCACTGACAACAACTGGGACTTGAAAATGGCGCCAAACTGGCGACTATGTATACTGACTCTGTGTACTAATGCTATACACTTGTGAGGGAATCCGAGATGCTTGTATAATATGTATATGTGCTTACGTACTGAACTGTGTACAAAAATGAATTTCACTGTACATCAGTACATGTGACCAATTTGTTAATTGGAAATTTGCTTTTAAATACAATTTTCTGATCAGACCTTCCTTGTTAATGTGTTCCACTTTTGGCCAAAGCTACAATCCTGGATGCATTATTGAAGAATTGCACATTAATCTAACAATAATCTAACAATGAACTACCAAGGTCATGGGTGATAGGAACCCTGTGGATCCTCTTCAATTTGTCCCAAATGGTTTGCCTAACTTGAAGTTCAAGGGCCAGTTTTCTGTTGCTTTACTGATCAAGAAAGATAAAAGTTTTATTTAATAGATCAAGACCCCCATTGCATCAACAGTTTGCAAGATGTGCAAACTGCCAAATCCATTTATTGCAAACATGCAAAAGGCACTCCAAGATATGGTTTACACCCAAGAAACGCATAAAGATAAGCAGTTTGGACAATAGGAACAATTTGTTCAGTGCAGGTCCTGTAGCATCAATAGGGTTCAAAGTCAGATGAAGTTTCCTCGGACTCGAGTCTTGAGTCCATGGAGAAACAAGGCACATAGAACAGTGTAGCACAAGAACAGGCCCTTCTGCCCACAATATCTGTGCCGAACATGATGCCAAGACCATAACACCCATATCCTTTTCCTTGTATATCCACATGCTTTTCCAAATGCCTCTATAGTATCCGCCTCCACCACCACTCATGGCAGCACGTTCCAGGCACACACTACCCTCTTTAAAAAAGATTGCCCCGCACAGTGGCATAGCGGTAGAGCTACTTACTGCCTTACAGCGCCAGAAGCCTGGGTTCAATCCCGACTATGGGTGCTTGTCTGTACGGAGTTTGTACATTCTCCCCGTGACCTGCATGGGTTTTCTCCAAGATCTTCGGTTTCCTCCCACACTCCAAAGTCGTACAGGTTTGTAGGTTAATTGGCTTGGTGTACCTGTAATGTGTGTAGGATAGTGTTAATGTGTGGGATCACTGGTCGGTGTGGCTCGGTGGGCCTGTTTCTGCGCTGTATCTCCAAACTAAACTTCTCCGTTAAACTTTACCCCTCTCACCTTAAAGCTATGCCCTCCAGTATTTGAATGGTTTGGGAATGGGAAGCAAAGTCAAATAAGCCATTGGTCAAACATTTAATTTCCATGGCACCATTTTTAGGTATAAAATTATTCACATTTTGAGGTAAATTGAATTACATATTGACAATGTCTAAAAGTAATCTCAACCTAATTTCATAATGCATCTGCCTGTTAAGTTACAAAAAGTTAGAGCAGAAAAAGGTTTTACAAAGGGAATCTAGCTAAGCATTAAATTCTCATGTTACGATGTAGACGCAGTGTCTGAGACTTAGTGTGAAGAAAGTATAGCTTCCTTGAACTGTAAATGAGCTCCCAGAAAAATATTTCCCACAGTGCAAGATTAACACGCCAGGTTCCATCTAATACTCACAGGCCAGCTGGAAGAGTTTGGTGAGAGAGGCAAGTCAACTGCGTAACTCAAAACCATTAACAATAAAAAGGAGTTTGCAGTGTTTATCCTCTTACCGAAATGGGCTCTGAAAAATATGTCCAGTTTCTTTAATCTGTGCAAGTCTATCTCAAAATGCAATTGTAAATGTTGCTGTACTAGCTCAGCCCAAAAGCCACTTGATTCACTAATCCCACTGAATTACCCACCTCACATGCATTGGCTACCAAAATATCAATTTATATCCGTTTGATCTCGCTGAATGACGCACTAAACATTACACAGCAGATGAGAAAAGGCATTTCATTGTAGTTTATTCTTCCAGAATTGGGAGGATGAGCCACACACTTCTATAATTATGTGAAATAAAGAATTCTGGATGCCTAAAGGTGGCAGCATCTAGGTCAGACAGGTTAAAAGCACAGCATCCTACCCAGTTCAGCATTCCAGTGCAACATTAGGGAAGTCCTGCAGAGATGATAAACTCAGTTTCCTGGAGACCTCATTTTGTTCTAACGAGGGAGGCAAAGATTACCGAGTTTGAAAAGGGGGGAGTGCTTTGAAGATTATGATTAAGGGTGGCACAGTAGCACAGCGGCAGAGTTGCTGCCTTACAGCGCTAGAGACCCTGGTTCGATCCAGACTACGGGTGCCGTCTGTACGAAGTTTGTACGTTCTCCCCGGGACCACATGGGCTTTCCTCGGGTGCTCCGGTTTCCTCATGCACTCCAAAGACAAACAGGTTTTTGTAGGTTAATTGGCTTCGGTAAAGATTGTAAATTGTACCTATTGTGCAGGGTAATGCTCGTGTATGGGGATTGCTGGTCGGCACAGACTCAGTGGGCCGAAGAGCCCATTTCCGTGCTGTATCTCTGAACTAAACTAAGGCGAGATTAAGCAGTCTACTCTCTAAAATATGGAAGAATGAGAGGGGCTGGCAATGACACAGCATTCAGATGTAGCTTAATTAAATGCAGATGCAGGGATGATATTTCCCTGTGGCTGGTGTCTAGAACCAGGGGTCACAGTTACAAAAAAAAACTCCACATTCACGACTGAGATAAATAATTGTTTTTCATCAAAGGGTAATGAATCTTTGGAATATATTTAGGATAAACGGCAATGGAGACTCGACGCCAAGCACGTTAAACACACCGATCAACAGATGATGGATATTAAGAATTGGATGATCAGGGATTTGACACAGGAAAGTGAACCTGATCAGATATGAAGATGTGGTATTTTTATTCTCAAGAATAAAGTAACACATGTTCTCCTCATGACCAACTCAAAAACACCAACCCCAAAAACTGTCACAGAAACTGATCAGTTTGAAAAAGGGCCCTGATCCAAAATGTCACATGCCCACTTCCTCCACAGATGCTACCTAACCAGTTGAGTTGCTCCAGCACTGTGTGCTTTGCTCAAGATTCCATCATCCGCAGTATTGACATCAGTGTCACACATTACTATCCACTCTTACTAGTAGCATAACAATAGTTTCTCAAAACAGCAAGCACTGCACCTCATAAGCAATTCAATGAATACAAAGCAGTCCGACAGGCCACCATGTACCATACAAATTCAAGATCTTCATGTTCCTGTTCAAGCATTTTATAGAGATGTTGTAACCTATTTCTCGATGAAGTGTTTGCAGTAATTTACCCCGGGAAAGACATTCAAACATAAAAAACACACACAACCCTGGCCTTATCCTCACACAAAACCATTAGCACTGCTAATCAATGTTCTCTTCCCAAATGATCAAGAAACCACTTGGTAGTTATGGGTGTAGCTATGAGCACTCGCAAGGGCCCAGCTATGCCTGCCTCTTTGCAGGGTGCGTCGAACAATAGTTTCACTGTTCCAGGTGTACACTGGCCCTATCACCACACACTACGTCTGCTACATTGATGACTGCATCGGTGCTGCCTCCTACACCCATGCAGAACTTACTGACTTCATCAACCTCATGATTAATTTCCATCCTGCACTCACATTCACTTGGACCATCTCCGACATCTCCCTACTATTTCTGGATCTCATCGTCTCCATCCCCGTGACCTGCGTGGGTTTTCTCCGAGATCTTCGGTTTCCTCCCACACTCCAAAGACGTACAGGTATGTAGGTTAATTGGCTGGGTAAATGTAAAAATTGTCCCTAGTGAGTGTAGGATAGTGTTAATGTACGGGGATCGCTGGGCGACACGGACTTGGTGGGCCGAAAAGGCCTGTTTCCGGCTGTATATATATGATATGATATGATATGATAAGACAGACTATTGACTGACATCTATTACAAACCCACTGGCTCCCATAGCTATCTGGACCACACTTCTCCCCACCCTGCTTCCTGTAAACTCTATTCCCTATTCCCAATTCCTCCGTCTACGCCGCATCTGCACCCAGGATGAGGTGTTCCATACCAGGTCATCGGAGATGTCCTCGTTCTTTCAGGAATGAGCATTCCCCGCTTCCTTTATAGATGAGGCTCTCACTAGGGTCTCCTCGATATCCCGCAGCTCTGCTCTTGCTCCCCCTCCCCCCATTCGTAACAAGGACAGAGTCCCCCTTGTCCTCACCTTCCACCCCATCAGCCGTCGCATACAGCATATAATCCTCCAACATTTTTGCCACCTCCAAGGGGATCCCACCACTGGCCACATCTTCCCATCTCCACCCCTTTCTGCTTTCACAAACTGTTCCCTCCGCAACAGACTGCGGAGACTGTTCCCTCTGCAACTACCTGGTAAACTCGTCCCTTCCCACCCAAACCACCCCCTCCCCAGATACTTTCCCCTGCAACCGCAGGAGATGCAAAACCTACACCTCCCCCCTCGACTTCATTTAAGGACCCCGACAGTCTTTCCAGGTGAGGCAGAGGTTGCACCTCCTCCAACCTCATCCACTGTATCCGCTGTTCCAGGTGTCAACTCCTGTATATCGGCGAGACCAAGCGCAGGCTGGCCGATTGTATCGCTGAATACCTCCGCTCAGTCTGCCTTAACCTATCTGATCTCCCGGTTGCTCAACACTAACTCCCCCTGTTCTGGGCCTCCTCCATTATCAGAGTGAAGCCCAGCGCAAATTGGAGGAACAGCACCTCATATTTCGCTTGGGTAGTTTCCACCCCAGCGGTATGGACATTGACTTCTCTACCAAATAGTCCTCTCTCTCCATCCCTTCCCCACTCTCCCACCAGTCTTACTAACTCCGACTACATTCTATCTCTGTCCCGCCCACTCGCCTGACATCAGTCTGAAGAAGGGTCTCGACCCAAAACGTCACCCATTCCTTCTCTCCAGAGATGCTGCCTGACCCGCTGAGTTACTCCAGCATTTTTTGTCTAAAGTCGATTTAAACCAGCATCTGCAGTTCCTTCCTGCACAAGATACCACTTGGTTTTGTTTATTTCAGTTTAGCGATACAGCATGGAAACAGGCCCATCTGCCCACCGGGTCCACATCAGCCATCGATCATCTGTTCACACCAGTTCTATGTGATCCCACTTTCTCATCCGGTCTCCACACAGAGAGTAATTTACAGAAGCCAATTAATCTGTAAACCCTCGTGTCTTTGGGATGTGGGAGGAAACCGGACCATCCTGAGGAAACCCACACGGTCACAGCGAGAACATGCAAACTCCAGACAGATAGCTCCCGAGGTCAGGTTCAAACCCAGGTCGCCAGTGCTGTGAGGCAGCTCTACCAGCTGTGCCACTGTGCAGTTAAAAGAACCAAGTTATAACATATAACATATAACAACTACAGCATGGAAACAGGCCTGTCCGGCCCTACCAGTCCACGCCGACCATTCTCCCTGACCTAGTCTCATCTACCTGCACTCAGACCATAACCCTCCAATCCCCTCCTATCCATATACCTATCCAATTTACTCTTAAATAATAAAATCGAGCCAGCCTCCACCACTTCCACCGGAAGCCCATTCCATACAGCCACAACCCTCTGAGTAAAGAAGTTCCCCCTCATGTTACCCCTAAACCTTTGTCCCTCAATTCTGAAGCTATGTCCCCTTGTTGGAATCTTCCCCACTCTCAAAGGGAAAAGCCTACCCACGTCAACTCTGTCCGTCCCTCTCAAAATTTTAAAAACCTCTATCATTATATTAAAATAAGCATGCAAAGCATGGACAGCATGCAAAACAAAGCTTTTCACTCTACCTCACTACATGTGAAAATAATAAACCCAGGCCTACTAGGCTGCGGCCTTCATGAACTTTTAAGAATTAAATCTCAATGCCTATATTTAATGATTACACAGTAACAGGTATATTTTAATCATACTGCTTGTGAAACATAAAGTACAGCGTAGGAATATGGATAAGTTGGGAATGTAGGGATATGGATCGTGTACAGGGAGATGAGATTAGCTTCGCTTGGCCAATGGAATGTTGGCCTTCGTAACAAGAGGAGTTGAGTATAGGAGCAAAGAGGTCCTTCTACAGTTGTACCGGGCCCTGGTGAGACCGCACCTGGAGTACTGTGTGCAGTTTTGGTCTCCAAATTTGAGGAAGGATATTCTTGCTATGGAGGGCGTGCAGCGTAGGTTCACCAGGTTAATTCCAGGAATGGCGGGACTGTCGTATGTTGAAAGGCTGGAGCGATTGGGCTTGTATACACTGGAATTTAGAAGGATGAGGGGGGATCTTATTGAAACATATAAGATAATTAGGGGATTGGACACATTAGAGGCAGGAAACATGTTCCCAATGTTGGGGGAGTCCAGAACAAGGGGCCACAGTTTAAGAATAAGGGGTAGGCCATTTAGAACGGAGATGAGGAAGAACTTTTTCAGTCAGAGAGTGGTGAAGGTGTGGAATTCTCTGCCTCAGAAGGCTGTGGAGGCCAGTTCGTTGGATGCTTTCAAGAGAGAGCTGGATAGAGCTCTTAAGGATAGCGGAGTGAGGGGGTATGGGGAGAAGGCAGGAACAGGGTACTGATTGAGAGTGATCAGCCATGATCGCATTGAATGGCGGTGCTGGCTCGAAGGGCTGAATGGCCTACTCCTGCACCTATTGTCTATTGTCTATTGGCATCCTGTGTGCCAAACATGCCAAGCTAAGGTAATCTTATCTGCCTGTACATAATCCACATCCCTCTATTCCCATCTTACCCAGATTCTAACCTAATTATTACATCTGCCACTATTACATCTGCCTCCACCACTACCCCTGGCAGCGTGTTCCAGGCCCCCTGCACTGTGTTCGAGCTAATCTTGCCTCGCATATCCTTTAAACTTTGCCCAGTAAAGAATACATGCAGTTATGTCCCTATCCTTACAAAACCATCAGTAATGTTACTCAATGTTCACGAAGCTCAGTTCACATGACTGGCGATTTGATTATAATTCAACGTCGACTTCTTAATGTGGCATCTTTAGCATAAAAGCTTCGCCAAAAGGCTTCACAGGGCCAAGAAGCAAAAACTGGTATCTAACCATGTATCATGGAGATGGCCAACAGTTTGAACAGACCGTTTTAAAGAGGAGATAAATGAAGGGAGACGGATATAGTGACTGAACACCAGAGCTAAGTCATGGTTGGTGTTGCCACCAGGGAGGGAGTGTTTAGAGTAATTAGGGGCCAAAGCTGGAGGAATAGAAAGTCAGAAGGCTTTGAAATCAGATAAATCTCCCCATTTAAAAAAATTATTTAATACAAAATCCACTGTTCCCAAGTAAACCAAATTCCACAACCAGTGGAAATGAGTCTTGATTAGTACGGGTGCCAGGGGCTTGGGGGAAAAGGCTGGAGAATGGAGTTGAGGGGGAAAGATAGATCAGCCACGATTGAATGGTGGAGTCGACTTAATGGGCCGAATAGATTAAGTCTGCTGCTGTAACTTATGGACTTATCAACAGTGATTTGGTTAATTCAAAGAAGAGCGTTTCATACAGATTTCTACACATGGGAGATGAAAGAGCAAATACAACGAGTAATGGCCCCAGGCATATATTCAAGTTAACAGACGTTAAATTATTACAATAGAGGAGGGTTGACGAAAACTACTTTGACAATTCTAAATAGAAAACTTTCAATGGCTCTTTTTCTTTGGCCCAGTGGTTCCCAACACAAGATGCATTTCAAAGACAAGAGCATCTGTGTGGATTTAATTTTGTTAGAAAATTCATCATTAGTGAAACAGCTCAGTACACACATCATACATGGAACAGCCCCAATTTCTTAAAAGCAGCAGTTCATTGCATCATCAGGCAGTAATGTGGGTCGGGAGAGAATTGGCAAGTGCGAAAAGTGGCGATTTCATTTGTAAAGACTGGAATCACTAATCTGGATTGCGTACACATGGACAGTTTGTTAGAAGATGGACACAAAATGCTGGAGTAACTCAGCGGGTCAGGCAGCATCTCTGGAGAAAAGGAATAGGTGACATTTCGGGTCTTCAGACAGAGATAGTTTGTTCGACCCAGATAGGTTGAGAGAAGGGGGCACTTGATTTAGCAAGTCACTAGGTTAGTTATCAGGATTTGACAATAGACAATAGGTGCAGGACGAGGCCATTCGGCCCTTCGAGCTTCAATGTGATCATGGCCGACCAATGTACAGTAATCTTATACAACTTCCATGAAATTTGGTTATAGTTAGGTTGTGCAGAGTGGTTCAACTGTCTGACTGTTGCTTGGAAGAAACTATTCTTGAACCTGGATGTAACTGTTTCTAGGCTCCTGTGCCTTCTTCCCAGTAGCAACAGTGAGACATTCTGGCCTTCCATCATAGTGAGGAGGTGACTGGAGGAGACTCACTGTGATGGATGTTTCTTTTGTTTGGTGTTGGTTATGATTGTATGTGTTATCGCATTTTTATTGATTATTCTTATTGGTCTTATTGTTGAACTGCGGGTAATTTTTCATTTCACTGCACATTTATGTGTATGTGACAAATAAATGACTATTGATATTGAGAGCATGGCCAGGGTGGTATAGGTCTTTGATGATATTAGTTGCATTCTTGTGGTGCATCCTCTAGGCCATATCACTATGACTCACGTTTATATCAACTGGGGCTCAGAGAGAGTTGCCACAGAATCAAGGATGGTTAATTATGCTGCTCTGCCTGTCCCAAGGGCTACATGATTTGTTGAGCTTAGGAGCAAGTTTTGCATATTTGCTTAGTTCCAGCACAGGTAACTCAGTAGGCCAGCCTGTTCAGGTGAGCCATGCGCCAAGCACATGATACCTATTCACGACACGGTGGCGCAGCAGTAGAAAGGGAGAGATTGAACTTTTTTTTCCCACCTTCCATCACAGTGAGGAATGTGGAGGAGTCACTGTGGTGGATGTTCATGTTAAAATGCATTTTGTGTGTCCTGTTGCTTTTTATTGTTATGACTGTATGGCAAATGAAGTTCCTCGTATGTTGCAAAACATACTTGGCTAATAAAGTTTTATTGTGATTGACTGTGTGATTACAGCACCAGAGACCTAGGTTCAATCCTGACAACAGGTTCTGTCTGTACATAGTATGTACGTTCACCCCGTGACCATGTGGGTTTTCCCCGGGATGCTCCGGTTTCCGCCCACACTTGAAGGACGTACAGGTTGGTAGGTAAAATGGCTTCAGTAAACATTTGTAAATTGCCATATGTGTAGGATAGTGGTAGTGTTTGGGGATCGCTGGTCGGTGTGCTTTCGATGGGCCGAAGGGCCTGTTTCCGCGCCATATCTCTAAGCTAAACTAAATTTCAAGTTACAAACAAATACCGATGGCATTGTTTATAGAATTCAGAGCATTGCAACAGCATAGGTGGCCATTTGTCCAAGCAAATCCAAACTGGCTCCTTGCAGAGCAACAAAAGCACCATTGGGAATACTCACTAGATCAGGTAGCCTATGTGGAGAGCGGAACAGTTAACATTTCAGGATTTCTCAGTATGTTATTTCAATTTCCAACATAGTCGTTTTATTGATCTTCAATCATAAGGTCATAAGGAAGAGTAGAATTAGGCCATTCGGCCCATCAAGTCTACTCCGCCAGTCAATCATGGCTGATCTATCTCTCCCTCCTAACCCCATTCTCCTGCCTTCTCCACATAACCTCTGACACCTGTACTATTCAAGACGTTATCTATCTCTGCCTTAAAAATATCCACTGACGGCCTCCACAGCCTTTTGTGGCAAAGAATTCCACAGATTCACCACCTTCTGACTGAAGAAATTTCTCCTCATCTCCTTCCCAAGCGAGCGTCCTTTAATTCTGAGTCTATGTCCTCTAATCCTAGACTGTCCCACTAGTGGAAACATCCTCTCCACATCCACTCTCCCCAAGCCTTTCACTATTCTGTATGTTTCAATGAGGTCCCCTCTCATTCTTCTGAACTCCAGCAAGTACAGGCCCAGTGCCGACAAACGCACATCATAGGTTAACCTACTCATTCCTGGGTTCAAACCTCCTCTGAACCCTCTCCTGAGCCAGCACATCCTTCCTCAGATATGGTTCCCAAAATTGCTCACGATATTTCAAAGGCAGCCTTGCCAATCTTTCCAGTCAGTTCTTCCTTGTGCCTCTGCAATTTGTTTTTAATTACAAATCCTATCTCAGTCACACAAAGATAATACACTCTACATATTCAACTGGCATCGATTTCCCCATCACTTTAAATGTGGGGATTAAAGTCAAAGAAGAGACAGACACGTACTGCTTTGGGAGGAAGAATATGCGATATAATATAGTTATTACTCTGCTGCTGTTGGACTTCTGTTAAAGTTCATTTGTCACAGTTTTAATTGCCATAAGCAGGCACTTAAGGCCTTGCTGGTGAGTAAAGTATTTTATAAACCGGCTCAACATGTTTGCTCCTTTCCCCAAGGTCAAACAGAAGCAACAAGGCCAATAAAATGACACCCCTCCTTTAATTCAAAAAACTTGTTAATGAGTGAGAAAAAATGAGAGTGAAATTTATTCACGTTGAAACAAAAAACGCCAACTTTTCTTAAGCCAATTTGAATTTGCCAGTAGCCAGATGGGACAAAATTCATTATCCAAAAGATACAAGTTCTATATTTTACGGCCCCTGGCAAGCAAATAATTCTTTCAGCCCCAGAATAGAAGGATGTACCTTAAGAAAGGAGACGAGGAGGAATTTCTTCAGTGGTAAATTTGTGGAATTTATTGCCGCAGATGGTTGTGGAGGCCAATCAATGGATATTTTTACGATGGAGATTTACAGATTCTTGATTAGTAGTGGGTGTCGGGGTTATGGGGAGGAGAAGGAGGTTGAGAGAGAAAGATAGATCAGCCATGATTGAATGGTGGAGTAGACTTGATGGGCCAAATGGCCTAATTCTGCTCCTAGAACTTACGAAATATCGCAAGTCGAAGCATGGTAAGCCGGGGAGCACCTGTACTTCACAAAACACTGATTCTTAATGCCTTGAGGAGAGAAGATGTGAAACATCTATATACTAAAACTCTCGTTTGTTATCTTGTTTGTGACTGAACTTCAGCCAAAACGGTACACGATAGCGCAACAATTTTAGGCCCACCTTACTCACCATTGTCACTTTAGTGATAATGCAAGTAGTTTTATTGAAATCGGTCTTATATTTTAAAAGTTATTCACATTTTAAAGTTTAAAAAGAGGGGAGGGGGAGGAGGGAGGAGGGGGGGAGTGGCGGAGAAGGGAGAGGGGATGGGGGGGGGGGTTGAGGAGAGAGGGGAGGGGGGAGGACAGGGTGCTGCACCAATGCAGGAGAGGTTTGGGCCCAACGGGTCCACTTGGTCTAGTACTACATAAAAACAAGCATCATTTGCAATCAGGATGAACCAGCTCCAACAAAATACTTGCAAAGCATCTTCACTGTAAAATCTACTTGATGTTAGGATATTGCAAGAAACCATCCAAGTTGCCAAACTTGCTGGATGAAGTTTTTGCACAAATGTTGTTGGGGTTTTTTGCAGCCTATCTTTTAGAATTGTAAATGATGTATAAATTTGTCTGAAGAAGGGTCTCAACCCGAAACATCGCCCATTCCTTCTCTCCTGAGATGCTGCCTGACCCACGTTTACTCCAGCATTTTGTGATACCTTCGATTTGTATCAGCATCTGCAGTTATTTTCCTATTAATTTGTTTGTGCGAGTTTGTCTGAGTCGATGTGACCGATGCCGTTTACAAGCAAGATTTTAATCGTAGCTGCACCTCAATGTACTTGTACGTATGACAATAAACTTGAACTTGAAGTCTCAATTTCAAACAAGCTTTGACCTTCCATTCTGAAACTTGATGCCGCATTGTAACAGCAGCAGTCTGGGGCATCACATTTCCAAGACAGCCGCTCCTGAATGGTGGCTCAAGGCTTGTTTGCAGTCGCGACTTCACAGAGCAAATGACACCTCAGCTGCACAACACAAGGAGAGAGGGAGAGTGAGTGAGAGAGAGAGAGAGAGAAAGAGAATCTCCAGAGATCCGTACAATTGTGAGGGCAAAACTTAAGCTAATTTGAAGTACTCCACATAAAGAGGGGAGAGGAAGATGTAGCAAAACCAATGGTACCAGACAACAAAGAAGAGACACAAAATGCCTGAGTAACTCAGCAGGTCAGGCAGCATCTCTGGAGAAAAGGAATAGGTGACTTTTCAGGTCGAAACCCTTCTCCAGACCCACTGAGTTACTCCAGCATTTTGTCTATCGTCAGTGTAAACCAGCATCTGCAGTTCCTCCCGACACAGTACCAGACAACATTCCAACTGCGGCACTGAATGCTTGTGCTCCAGAACAGCTGTAGTGCCCACCCGCACGCCCGCCAGACTGTTACAGTGCAGTCAGGACAATGGCATCGACCCAACAACGCAAAAATATGCCCGGTTCACAAAGAGCGAGTCAACCCCAATTCAGCTAATTATTGACCAGACTACTCAGTCATCAAACCGCAGGAGGTCCTCGGTACCAACAGTGTCCAGCTGTCTCACTGCTGGCCTTCCTTTCACCACAAGGTCAGACGTGGGCACATTGGCAGAGGATTACATAGTTTTCAATTCTATTTACCTCTCTGCAGCACACTAGAACAATGCAGACCGTGCCCGCACGCAGCCAGACCCACACGACACCCAGTCATGGGAGGGGAACACATCGCAATTAACACTAGTGCCTCAGAAATGCCATGCAACGATCATCTCCAAGTGAGGAACCCAACCATGATATTCAACAGCATTCTATCCACCTTCAATGTCCTTGTGTGTGAAGAGGAGGGGAGGAAGCCCATTAACCAGCAGTGAACTAAACTAGCCAAATAAATCCCCTCCCCTTTCTGCGTTCCGCAGAGACCGTTCCCTCCGTAACTCCCTGGTCCACTCGTCCCTTCCTACCCAAACCTCCCCATCCCCGGGCACTTTCCCCTGCAACCGCAGGAGATGCAACACCTGTCCCTTTACCTCCCCCCTAAACTCCATCCAAAGACCCAAACAGTCTTTCCAGGTGAGACAGATGTTCACCTGCACCTCCTCCAACCACATCCATTGCATCCACTGCTCTAGATGTCAACTTCCTTACATCAGAGAAACCAAACGCAGGCTCGGCGATCGCTTCGCCCAACACCTTCGCTCAGTCCGCCTTAACCAACCTGATCTCCCGGTGGCTGAACACTTCAACTCCCCCTCCCATTCCCAGTCTGACCTTTCTGTCATGGGCCTCCTCCAGTGCCATAGTGAGGCCCACCGGAAATTGGAGGAACAGCACCTCATATTTCGACTGGGCAGCTTGCAGCCCAGCGGTATGAACATTGACTTCTCCAACTTTAGATAGTTCCTCTGTCGCTCTCTTCCCCTCCCCCTTCCCAGATCTCCCACTGTCTTCCTGTCTCCACCTATATCCTTCCTTTGTCCCGCCCCCGACATCAGTCTGAAGAAGGGTCTCAACCCGAAACGTCACCCATTCCATCTCTTCCGAGATGCTGCCTGACCTGCTGAGTTATTCCAGCACTTTGTGAATAAATACGTACGAGTGTTTGATGGCTCTGGGCTTGTACTTGCTGGAGTTTGGAAGGACGATGGGGGACTCCATTGAGCTTTGCTGAATGGTGAAATGCCTGGATAGAGTGGACGCGGAGAGGATGTTTCTACGAGTGGGAGAGTCTTGAACCAGAGGGGGCAGCCTCCGAATAAAAGGGCGTACATTTTGAAAGGAAATGAGGAGTTTCTTTAGTGCGAGTATGGTGAATCTGTGGAATCCATTACCACAGACAGCTGTGGAGGCCGTCATTGGGCATTAGGCCATTCGGCCCATGAAGTCTACTCCACCATTCATGGCTGATCTACCTCTCCCTCTCTACCCCATTCTTCTGTCTTCCCCCCCCATAACCTTTGACACTCATTCGCAGCTGCGACTCGCCTTAGGCTCGGGCCGCGTGGATGCCGACATCGGGAGCTCCGGCAGCGGCAGCGTGTTCGCCCGCCCCCGGATCGCGGGGCTTGTGTCGCGGACATTTCACCATCCGGCGCAGCATAAAATAGGCCGCGGGATATTTCTCTGCTGGGCGGGGGCTTCAATGTCGGGAGCCACGACCGCCCCGACGTTCAGCAACAGCGGCAGCAGCAGCGTGTTCGCCCGCCGCGGATCGGACTTATCATCGGCGGAGCCGGCCGTCTTCGGAGGCTGCGGGAGCGGCTGCGACTCGCCTCAGGCTCGGCCCGCTGCGGACCGTCCGGCGCGGCCTGCAACCACAACAACCTGACCGCGGGATAGGACAGCAGGAGAAGGGAAAAGACATTGTGGCCTTCCATCACAGTGAGGAGAGAGAGGACTGGAGGAGACTCACTGTGATGGATGTTTTCTTGATGGATGTTTCTTTTGTGTGTTTTGGGGGTTGTGTAATTTTAATGCCTATTTTGATGCTTTTGTTGTTGGACTGTGGGTGACTGAATTTCGTCCAATTTGGATGATAATAAAGCTATCTTGAATCTTGAATCAAGAATAAAGCAATGATTGACAGGTTCTCAATTGGCAAGGGTGCCAAAGGTTATGGGGAGAAGGGGGTTGGGAGGGAAAATAGATCAGCCATGATTGAATGGCTGAGTAGAACATGATTGGTCAAAATGGCCTAACTCTGCTGCATCCTAAGACTTATGAAATACTGGGCTACAACAGCAGGTCAGAGGCATATTAGCTGTGACAAGGCACTCATGCCCCAACAAAAGCGATTCCATCATCTATGACAGGTGTGTGATGGAATCTTCTCTACTTGCCTGCACCAGTACAACCCCAGCAATACCCAGGAAGCTCAACACCAAGATGTTGGTGACTGACAGTCCAGACACCATCTAACATGTCGTCCAACACCAGTGCGCCATGTGCTGTGGCCATTATTAATGGTCTAGTTTATTGTCATATGTTCCGAGGTCCAATGGAAAAAAACTTTTGTTCTGTGATAACCAGGTGATAAAAAAGTTTCATAATGATAATGTAAATCGTGGCATGGAAACGGGCCGTTCAGCCTGACCAAGATACCCAATCTAAGCTAGTCCTGTTTGCCTGCGTTTGGCACATAGCCCTCCAAACCTTTCCTATCCATTCACCTGTCCAAACGACTTTAAAATCTTATTTAGTTATTGAACCTTCATGTGAAAAGAGACCAGTGCACCATCGCCTCAGTCCCAAACCAACATTGGCAATGGATCTGTAACCATCCCACAGATTCATTCCAAGTTAGGAAGACTCAAATACATAGTGCTAACTGAGCACCTACCTAAGAACCACAGAAGGCCTTCTCCAGTGCCATAGTGAGGCCCACCGGAAATTGGAGGAACAGCACCTCATATTTCGCCTGGGCAGCTTGCAGCCCAGCGGTATGCACATCGACTTCTCCAACTTTAGATAGTTCCTCTGTCACTCACTTCCCCTCCCCCTTCCCAGTTCTCCCTCTATCTTCCTGCCTCCACCTATATCCTTCCTTTGTCCCGCCCCCCTGACATCAGTCTGAAGAAGGGTCTCGACCCGAAACGTCACCCATTCCTTCTCTCCTGAGATGCTGCCTGACCTGCTGAGTTACTCCAACATTTTGGGAATGAAGAGCCACAGAAGGTCAGCATGGTGGCGTAGGGGTAGAACTACTGCCTTAGTGCCAAAGATCCGGGTTCGATCCTGACTAAGGGTGCTATGGGCCTGAACAGAGTTTGTACGTTCTCCCCGTGACCTGCGTTGGTTTACTCCGAGATCTTAGGTTTCCTCCCACACTCCAAAAACGTACAGGTTGGTAGGTTTATTAGCTTGGTATAAATGTAAATAGTGTGTGTAGGGTCGTGTTAATGTGCAAAGATCGCTATTCCACGCGGTTTCCACACTGTATCTCTAAACTAAACTGTAGCTGTTGGCTGCACCATCTCAAACATTCAAGAGAATTCTAAGCGTTGGTTAAAAAAGTTTTCAGTGTCAGTGGGAAGTCGGTCTTTTACATTCACTGCTGTGTCCACACTTAAGACAGGAGCCCAGCAGTACAAGGAAGAACTGCGACTGATACAAAGTGTAAAAGGACTGGACCTGCCGTGTCCAGAGCATATTGACTAGCTGCATCACAGCCTGGTTTGGCAACTCGAACGCCCAGGAACGAAGGAGTTTACAAAAAGTGGTGAACACGGCCCAGTCCATTATTGAAGGGATCTATAAGAGGTGCCATCTCAAAATGGTAGCCAATATCATAAAGGACCCACTCCACCCTGGCCACACTCCTACCATCGGGAAGGTGGTAGAGGAACCTGAAAACGGTACCGTACAGGTTCGGAAGCAGCTTCTTCCCAACGACCATTAGGACTCTGAACAATACAAACTCCAGCTAAACTCCAAACTGCCTTGGTTGCACGAGCAACATGGTTTTGCTTTTGCACAATATTATTATTTTTATTGAAGTTCTTTTTTTACGTCTGTTTATTATATTATCTACTGCGTTTACAAACCTGTTGTGCTGCTGCAAGCAAGAATTTCATTGCTCTGTTTCAGTACATCTATATACTAAAACTCTCGTTTGTTTGTTCATTTTGTGATCGAACTACAGCCAAAACGGTACACGATAGCGCGACAATTTTAGGCCCACCTTACTCACCGTCATCACTTTAATGGTAAAGCAAGTCGTTTTATTGAAATTGGCGTTATATTTTTAAAGTTATTCACATTTTAAAGTTTAAATCTATCTCCTAGGGAGGGAGGGGAGGGAGGTGGGGGAGAGGGGGGGAGGAAGGTGGATAAGGGGGGTTGAGGGGGATGGAGAGGGGGAAGTGGGGAGGGGAGGGAGGGGGGAGGGGAGGGTAGGAGAGGGTGCTGCAACAATGCAGGAGAGGTTTGGGCCCAACGGGTCCACTTGGTCTAGTATGATAATAAAACACTCGAGTGTTCAGTTCAATCCCATGAATGTTATTCAAAAGTTTACCTGGAGCACTTGGTGCAACAAAAGGCTGCCAATCTCCTGTAGTAGAAGCTGTCTGCATTCAGAAGTCACCTACTGTAAGTTGCATTGAACTTCTGGATCACTTAATATCAAAAGAATTGAGTATTGTTAATTAGAGCCTTGAAAGTAGAATGTTTCTAATCTCTTGCCAAACTCCAGACAAAGGAATATTCAAGGCAACCTGCACTTGCAAGTACATTCTCTTAACTTAGAGATGCACCTGTTGCCAGGCACCCAGAGGGTATGTAGAAGCCCTTCATGTATAACAGGATGCAGAGATTTGAAGGTCACTTTGGCATTGCTGCCCAGGCCCAGAACCGCATTACACCAAGGGCATAATTTCTCTTTTAAATCTTCAATAAAATATGCTCCCAGGGCACAAATACAGGTTGAAACTCCCTCTGGGACCAGAGTGGTGTTGGGCCACAGGGTAGCACAGTGGTACAGTTGCTGCCTTACAATGCCAGTGACCTGGGTTCGATCCTGACTACGGGTGCTGTTTATATGGAGTATGTACATTCTCCCCATAAGTTTCCTCCAGAAGCACCGGTTTCCTCCCACACTTCAAAGACGTACAGGTTTGTATCCGGCAGCGGTAATTGGCATCGGTAAAAATTGTAAATTGTCCTGAGTGTGTGTGTAGTGTTAGTGCACAGTGATCGCTGGTCACCCTGGACTCAAAGGGCTGAAGGGCCGGTTTCCACGCTGAATCTCTAAACTAAACCAAAACCACCCTGTGATAATAATACTCTGAGCAGGAGAACACCTCCAAGTACAAAAGCTCCCTGGATCATGCAATGCTATCGAGAATTGCCTAAGTTTCATTGGTGAGTTTATTAGCTGGAGGTTATTTATCGTAGTTAAAATGTTTAATTAATACGGAGCAGTGCAACAGATTAAAAACATGTCACCTATTCCTTTTCTCCAGAGATACTGCCCAAACCTTTGAAGATAGGCACAAAATGTTGGAGTAACTCAAAACATGTCAGACCAGGGACGGAGTGCTGGGCTAGAGAGCTTCAACCTGCATTTTACAACGTGGCTACCAAGTTCAAATAACGTTTGCCAATTACGAGCACAACAAGGCCAATCAATATGTCCTACCTCTCCAAGGTGTCGACACTACTCCCCAGATCAAGGCCAGCATGGCATAGTGAGCCATTTATATAATAGGGCCACACATGATTACACTGTAACCAGAAGACCACTTATACACCTACATATTGCCTGCACTTCTTGAACAAGATGAAACTTGGATTATAAAGTGGCATAGAACTAGCAACTTGGTAGAGAGAAAATCCTTTTTAAATCGACACCAACTTTTTTTCCCCCTCAATTAATAAGGTCCTTATCTATTTAGATGATTTAATTTGGTTGAGAAGAGATGAGGGAAGGACAAGCAAAAAGGAGATTGAGGGATAGAAAGATGATTGGAAAACAAGATTTTTACCGTGTGCAGAAAAGTTAGCTTGTGGACCAGGGCACACAAAACAGCCAGACACAAACTCAGCTGGTCAGGCAGCATCTATGGAGAAAAAGGTTGGGTGACGTTTCGGGTTGGGACTCTTCTTCAGAACCTGCCTGAAGATGGGTTCCGACCTGAAATTTCACCCATCCTTTTTCTCCAGAGGTGCCGCCTGACCCGTTGAGTTACACAAGCACATTACGTCTATCTTCGGTGCAAAACAGCATCTGCAGTTCTTTCCTGCACACAAAACATAACATAACATAACATAACAACACTTTATTGTCACTCGGCACAACACCGAGCGAAATTTCAGCAGTCACACAAAATACAGCAAAAAGAAAAGAACACAGGACACCCGACCCCAACACAAACATCCATCACAGTGACTCCAAACACCCCCTCACTGTGATGGAGGCAACAAAACTTCCCCTCTCTTCCCCCCGCACCCACGGACAGGCAGCTCGACCCCTACCGAGGCAAACGACACGCACAGCCCCCGCAAGGGGATGGAAGGCCCCCCGGCCGAGCCGCCCCGGGCACCGAAACGTCCCGCGGCCGCACCGGGCGATGTTAAGTCCAACGGCCGAGCCGCACCGGGCACTGAAACGTCCCGCGGCCACACCGGGCGATGTTAAGTCCAACGGCCAAAAGATACGTACCACTCCCACCCACAAGTGAAATATCAAAGTCGGCAGACACACACCCCTGACCCAAGCTTCCCTGACAACAGAATCGCCCTTCCAACATTTTAAACTTTGTTCATGTTAGCCTTGGAGATCGAAGACTGGGAACAGGAAAATGCAAAATGGTCAACATCAGAAAAAAAAAAGACCTGTTCCTTGAAATGAAGCAAGAATTATTTTCATTTAATGCAGTCAAACTCTGCCACACCTTTAAGATCAGGGCGAGTGAGCCCATTATCACTTGGTCATACCACGGTTGCAGTCTGACAGTATCACGGCACACCATACCAATTAGATGATGGGCAAGGCCTTGCTCTGTCAGGCAAAGTGAGTTTATCTGTGAGAGCCCAGCCCAATACAACTATTTCTCCCCCACTTGTGAAGATTTCCCTTCACATCTGAAACCACTGATCATGCAGTGGAAGGACAAAACAGTAAAGTGAAATTCATCACTGGACTCATTAGAAAGTATATACGTGTCAAAGACTTTCTATTTACAGTAAATTTTAAAATGCCCTCTGAAGAAAGCACACAGAGTGCTGCAATAAAAACAGGAATTAAACGACTGGTTAATCTGGTTTTGACTGCTTGGCGAAGGAGGAGAATGGGTCATGATACACCATTGTCTTTACGTCAGTACACCATGGCCACTTCAGCCATCAGGAGGCACAAGTAAACCGAGAGTTTAATGACCGAGGATGCCAGTTCTGATAGTGCAACCATCATGAAATTCCAGCCACCACCTTGGAACTTCAGATTAAATCATCCGGACAATTTCTTCAGTGGGACTCAAACCCTCAACCCTCCAACAGCAACCCAAAGACCCAATTTCTGTACAGATGAGCCATTAAAAAAAAAAAATTGCAGTGTTTCTATAATGTTTTTTAATTTGCAGTGTTTAGAAGGATGAGAGGGGATCTTATAGAAACATATAAAATTATAAAAGGACTGGACAAGCTAGATGCAGGAAAAATGTTCCCAATGTTGGGGGAGTCCAGAACTAGGGGCCACAGTCTTAGAATAAAGGGGAGGCCATTTAAAACTGAGGTGGGAAGGAGCTTTTTCACCCAGAGTTGTGAATTTGTGGAATTCTCTGCCACCTCAGTTTTAAATGGCCTCCCCTTTATTCTAAGACTGTGGCCCCTGGTTCTGGACTCCCCCAAATCTCTGGATGGATTTAAGAAAGAGTTAGATAGAGCTCTAGGGGCGAGTGGAATCAAGGGCTATGGGGAGAAGGCAGGCACGGGTTATTGATTGCGGACGATCAGCCATGATCACAATGAATGGCAGTGCTGGCTCAAAGGGCCGAATGGCCTCCTCCTGCACCTATTTTCTATGTTTCTAAGTAACCATCCTAAAAGGATGGTAAACACATCACCCAAGCCCAAATGTCAACATACTTTCCGCACAGCTTAATCATTAAGACCATTAAGGTCTTCAGCAAATGTTCAATTAACATTCCAATTTTGAATGTACGATAGACCAAGAAATGTCTAAAGTGTGGAATGGGATTACATCTCTTCAACTGTCCACAATTTAACAGTCAGAGATATTCCATTTTGGGAAGGTAGGATGAGTAGAACAAGATTACCACTTACTCTCTGTGGCTGTCGTCAAGGTAAAGGAACACTCTATTGAACCTGAGAGGAAGATGCCATCGAAATGACAATTGGCTTCAATCGTATTTGAAAATTGTCAATGACCAACAAAAATTGTTACAACTGTCTTTCTTTGCAATGAACAAACTCTCCATCAACAACAGCATTGTACTCAATTCTTTGCTGTCGGAGCCATCTAAAGCAGGCACTCATGCAACTAATTCCTCTGTACAAGAAAACCAAATCCCACAATCCAGGCAGAAGAAAGTTAGTGGATATACAAGGAACTGCAGATGCTGGTTTACAACAAAACAAAAGGCACCAAGTGCCGGAGTAACTCAGCGGGCCAGTCAGCATCTCTGGAGAACATGGAGAGGTGATGTTTCAGATCAGGACCCTTCTTGAGACTGCTCCAGCCACCTATCCATGTTCACCAGAAATGCTGAGTTACTGCAGCAGATTGCATCCTATTTCAGGGGAAAGATAGCTTTCAATTACTCAACTGAATCAGGAAGTAGACAATTCATAGACGAGGGTATTTATTCACAAAATGCTGGAGTAACTCAGCAGGTCAGGCAGCATCTCAGGAGAGAAGGAATGGATGACGTTTCGGGTCGAGACCCTTCTTCAGATCACAAGCTAGAGAATCCTAAAAGAATTAAGAACTAAAAATTCTGGAAATGTCAGCTGGAATGGAAGCGTAAGAGACGACAAGTGCGAGGGCACTTATATTCTGGGTGTAACCCTTTTAGATGAAACAATGACCATAACCAATCAGACTCCACCACATCGAGCTGAGCAAGGTCAGTAATCTGGATCCAGAAAGACTTGCATTTCAAATATTTCTGATCACACCTTCATCTCAACATTGCCAGTGTGAATTGGATAATTGAAAAAGAATGTTGACATGCTAGATTAAACAGTCACAAAGTTTCCACCCACCAAATGAGGAAGATTTCTGGAGATTTGTATCCTTTTGTATAAATCAGCATCTTCAGTTCCTTATTTCCATACCTAGCCAACCTTGTCTGACCTCAGATCAACTCGTTTCCAGCGGAAATAGACCATTAAACAGTTCACCCCATTGGTCCACAATGTCCGTGGCAAACATGATGCTAATTTAAACTAATCTCCCCTGCCTGCACATGACCCATATCCCTCCATTCACTGTAAATCCACATCCCTATCCAAAACCCCTCTTAAACGCCATCTGCCTCCACCACAACTCCTGGAGTGTGTGCCGTGCACTCACCTGCACTGTGTAACAAAACTTTCAACACACATCTCTTCTAAACTTTGCCACCCTGAGCTTAAAGCTATGCCCTCTAATCTTTGGCATTTGCACCCCGAGGGGAAAAAAGGCTCTGACAGTCTACCTTATCAATGCCTCAAGACATACTCCAAGCACAACATAAAGTGCAGCATACAATTTCTGAAGATGGGTCTCGACCCGAAACATCACACATTCCTTCTCTCCAGAGATGCTGCCCGTCCCGCTGAATGATTCCAACATTTTGTGTCGGTCTTCGTTGTAAACCAGCATCTGCAGTTCCTTCCTACACATTCAATTTCTAAAGTTCCCGTGAACACTGAAATGTTGATGGTTAAAAACTCAATGAATCGCTGTGTGAAAATAACATTCCAACTCCATTGCGTTCCTATGACCACAGTGACAACATTCAGTCTGAAGAAGGGTCTCGACCCGAAACGTCACCCATTCCTTCTCTCCTGAGATGCTGCCTGACCTGCTGAGTTACTCCAGCATTTTGTGAATAAATACCTTCGATTTGTACCAGCAGTTATTTTCTTATATTTGACTCTTGAACCGATGCAACACAACCCAGTTCAGAAATAAACTACAGGGCAAGATGCATTTCGTTTTTCCAATGTTCAAATGTTCCCATTGATTGGTTTCTAAGTCTGCCATTATTATGCTTTTTTTTTTGTTGCTTTGTCACATGGCAGGAAGTTTTTCATAGAGAATTAAATGAAATTACGATGCGATTTTAATAGAACAATTAGACGAGAATCTTGCGATAAAAGTCCATGACCCTCTCCATCAGCGATGCCTATCCTTATACATAAGCACAAATACCACTCTGTAATGGCTGTTAATAACATTTAGCAAATAATTTGTAGTCAGAATGATGTCATTGCCATGGACACCTGTCAGCCAAGTTGACATACAAATAATTCTGTATGGGATACCATCTGCATCCTGTGATAAGCCTCCCAATGCATAAATCACTCCCTTGCTTCATTATTCCACACATAAATAGATCTTGCCAAGGCCTCACCAGAATAATAAAAGCTTTCTTAGTCATTAACGTACCCTCCCTCGATTAAAAAAAAGCCTTTCTGCTTTATTGAGCTCATCATGCCAAGGGAGGCAGTGCAGACAGACACCATGGAGACATTTGAGGGAGTCGACTACTAGGGAGCATTTGTTTTTGGCATCATGCAGATGAAAGGTTATCCTTTTCCATTTGGAACGTCAGCTCTGTGAAAAGGCATGCTCTCCTGTTCCGGCTGCCCAGCAAAACTCTCCCCCACTTGGTACGCACTGCAGATCGTTCTGCCCTGTGCCTCAATCGTACCACCCATCGCAACCTTGGAACTGCACCTGCACAACTGTGGGCCAAGGGAGACTCTGGCCAGGACTATGTAATTCACAGTCGATGTGGCCACACACACACACACACACACACACACACTGTTAGCAATTCAACCCCTCCTCTGCCAGTCTCTCTGATAAGTTATAATGCACCACCACCACCACATGCCCTTCGAGTTTGAGTTTAATTTATTCTCACTCGTACCGAAGTACAGTCATAAGTTTTTGTTGTGTGCTAACCAGTCAGTCAACGGATAAATAATACTCTGAGGAAGGGTCTCGACCCGAAACGTCACTCATTCCTTCTCTCCCGAGATGCTGCCTGACCTGCTGAGTTACTCCAGCATTTTGTGAAATAAATACAGCGGATAAACAATACTCTGTACATGATTACAATCAAGCCATTCACAGTGTACAGATACATTATAAAGGGAATAATGTAAATAACATTTAGTGCAAGATAAAGCCATTAAAGGCCGATCAAAGATAGTCCGAGGGTCTCCAATGAGGTGGATGGTAGCTCAGGGCCGCACTCTAGTCATTGGCAGGATGGTTCAGTTGCCTGATAACAGCTGGGAAGAAACTGTCCCTGAATCTGGTGGTGTGCATTTGCACACTTCTGTAACTTTCTGCCCGATGGGAGAGAGCGAGGGACTTGGCCAGGGCACGACTCGGCCTTGATTATGCTGGTCTTGCTGAAACAGAGCGAGGTATAAATGGAGTCAATGGAAAGGAGATTGGTTTGTGTGATGGTCTGGGCTGCATTCACGATTCTCTGCAATTTCTTGCATTCTTGGATGGAGCCGTTTCCAAACCATGCTGCGATGCATCCCAATAAATGTGATTGCGATATCTGTGAGATAAACTCCCACATGAGAAAGACCACATGGAGGCTAATAAACTGCAATCTCAAATCTTATAAATGTTTTTCCAGAAATGCGCCAGACCAACTAAAACCATACGCCACATGGTCTTGAGGAACAAATTTCCAAAGTAATGTTAATTAGGACCAGTTTGATTTTTAGGACTAGTTGTTACAATCCCTAAGGTTTGCACTACAATTGACTGGTGTTGTTCTCGGGGGTGACCACTAGGTAATGTTGCTACCATTCAGACACATCTTCAGTTGTGTACCTCAACGTCACTGGGTGTTTCGGCCTTTTATCACAAGACACCCTCAGTCGAGGCAGGCCCACCACAGGGTGATCAGACCTGGGTGCGTGTCTTATGGTTAGCCTCTAGATGGTCACGTGGCAGCCCAGACAGCATCTTTTCTTTTCAGCCACAGCCAGTGGCTGCTCCGTTTGGCGGCATTTGCAAGTTCTTTGACTGCCCTCCTTTGGGCCTGCCCTCTGACTCCAACTTCCCTCAGGAGCCTTGCAGTGGAACTGGCTACAAAGCCCCTGCACCCCACCTCCACTGGACGCACTCTTACACTCCAACCTTGCTCCTCTGCCTCTACTGCAAGGTTGGAATATCTCAGCCTTTTCCTTTCATATGCCTCGTCCACAGCCTCCTCCCAGGGCACCGTCAGCTCAATGATGAAACCACGCCGACAGGAGTTGGACCAGAGGACGAGGTCTGGTCGCAAGTTGGTAGCTGCGATTTCAACTGGGAAGGAAAGCCTCTGGCCTAGGTCAACCCGCATCTCCCAGTCTCTGGCTGCGCTCAGTGGGCATGAGTTGAGAGGCGAGGTGGTAGTCTTCCGTTTCTCTCCTTCCCGGATAAAGGATGGGATTTGCGGGAATGTTAACTGGGCATTGATAGGCATGGCGTTGGTGGTAACTCTCTTGCACTCGAGTGCAGCTGCCAAACACCTCAGCACCTGGTTGTGTCACCTGGTGTATCTGCCTTGTGTTAGGCTGGTCTTACAACCGACCAGGATGTGCTTAAGGTTTGCTGGAACTGCACACGGGGGAAGGCTGGATCCTCTCCCAGCCAAAGATTTAAGTTTGTGGGAGAGGGAAGGATGTCATATGTGGATCTGATAATAAAGCTCAACATACTTGACTCCATGCTCCACAGCTCACTCCATGTTAATTTTATCATTGATACTTTTTGATGGAACACTTTCCAAGGTCATTACACATACCTGCACCATACAAATAATTAAGAGACTTGTAATGATTTGCCTGGTGAAGGATGTGGATTAAAGTTTAATCATTAAACAGCAATGAAATAAAGAGCACATTCTTAGTAAATCCATCAAAATGGCACACTTTCAAGTGAAGTGACATTTTGAATGCACATTTCCCCCCAATGTTCACAAAACATGATGTACCCCAAAGAAATGAAAATGACCACCTCAGACAACGTGTTCATTTGCAAATTTAAATCTTTTCATAGCTCCAACGTTCTATATTCTTAACCTTCTCTGGACACTAATCCACCTCTGTCACCCACACTGACTACATGCTCTTTAACCTTAATTTCAAGTTTGGGAATTTGTTTTACAAATGCCTCTCATTTGGTCATCTTCACCTCCTTTATGACAACCTTAAAAATATCTTGTTTTTGTTTATCCTTTATCAACGCTCTGCTTTGGGCCTACTGCTAGTGTCGTGGGAACAATTATTTTTAATGCAAGTTGAGACATTTCTTTTGGACTGGTACAATACGGTTCGCAAGTTATAGGTTTCTTTTTAAGAGAGTGAACATCAAAGTGCATAATGACAAGGGGTTGCCCGTAAATCCATCAAGTCCACGCCAGCTTCCATCAGTCCCATTCTCTCTCACGCACATATGCGCACACACCTACACCTACAGCCTTTGAACAAAGTACTGGAGTTCAACGGGTCAGGAAGCATCAGTGGAGGGAATGGAAAGATGACATATCAGGTTAGGGAATAAATGGGGTCAATGGAAAGTTGACTTCAGTTTGAAGAAAGGTCCTGACCCAAAACATCATCTGTTGAATCCCTCTCTCAAATGCTACCTGACCCACTGAATTCCTCCAGCACTTTGTGTTTTCTTCATGATTCCAGCACCTGTGTTTCCATTACAATACAACAATACAATACATCTTTATTGTCATTGTACAGGGGTACAACGAGATTTGGAATGCGCCTCCCATACGATGCAATAAATAGCCTTTAAAAAAACAAACAGTAGCCTACATCAGAAAGGGCAACATCAAAGGGTCGATCAACCTTGCAACACATGCTTTGAGATGTGGGAGGAAACTGGAGTACCTGGTGGGATTGTGAAAGTCGTAGAGAGAGAAAAAATACAAACCCAGCATCCAGGAGATCGTAGCAATACTAACTGCAGAACTACCCTGCCACCCAAAAAGATGGGCTGAGAATCAGTGGCGAGTTCTTTCACCTCCAGGTTCAAATTCCTCTTCAGATATTGAACCATGCAGTGCAGGCTGGCACTCTAGATGATTCACTGGAGGAAGGTTGTACTCTTCAAGGGAACAGGTGTCAAGGGATATGGGGATAAGACAGGAAAATGGGATTAGGAGGCAGAGATCAGCCATGATTGAATGGCAGAATGGACTTGATGGGCCAAACAGCTTAATTCTACTCCTGTAACTTGTGAATTTGTCACTTTATTTGATTAAAAGGTAGTATCATGTGGTATTTCCAGTTGACACAATTAGTTCATAAATTCATGTCATAGGAGCAGAATTATGCCATTTTGCCCATCGAATCCACTCACCAATCATGGCTGATCTAGCTTCCCTTCTCATGCCATTCTCTCCATAACCTTTGACATTAATCAAGAATCTGTCAATCTCTACTTTTAAAATTACTCATGACTTGGCCTCCACAGATTCAACACCCTCCGACTAAAGAAATTCCTCATATCCTTTTTAAATAGCAACATCCTTCTATTCAGAAAATCTGTCCCCCGGTCCTAGACTCTCTGACTAATGGAAACATCCTCTCCACATCCACTCTATTTCACTATTTGGTAAGTTTCAATGAGGTCCTCCCTCACCCTTCTGAACTCCAGCGAGTACAGGCCCAGTGTACCCAACGGGTACAGGCCCCAGAAAATCACAAGGAGGACATGACATTAATTTAACATTTTATTCAAAAGATCACATTTGCCAGCAATGCATCCCTTCCTAGAGTGCCAGAGGGACTGTGTATTCAACTACCTGGACAGCTATTTAAACATAGGACAATATCATCCAAGCAGTTTCCAGGCAGAAAACATGCACTTGTTGTCTGAAGAAGGGTCTCAACCCAAAACTTTGCCCATTCCTTCTCTCCTGAGATGCTGCCTGACCTGCTGAGTTACTCCAGCATTTTGTGAATACCTTCGATTTGTACCAGCATCTGCAGTTATTTTCTTGCACATGTTGGGGCTGTTTTTCCATAAATATTAGCTTCTTTAAGTTTAGCATTCCGAGTGGCACAGAGGTGTAGGCAGGAGAACTGCTGTCTGGCAGTGCCAGCAGCCTGGGTTTAAACCTAACCTCCAGCGCTGCCTGCGTGGAGTTTGCAGTATCCCATCCCACATGGGATTCCTCCCACTTCCTCCTGCAGATGGGCAGGATAAGCAACCATGGTAGAAATAAAATTGCCCCAGTATGTAAATGAGCACTGGGATTGGGGAGGAGACAATGTCTGCCCCCCCCCTTTTCCCTTCCACCTATATCCCTCCCTCTGATTTCACATTTCATTCCTCCTCACATCATGTGATGGGAGTAGAATTAGGCCATTCGGCCCATGACGTCTACTCCGCCAGTCAATCATGGCTACTCTTCCTCCTAATCCATTCTTCTGCCTTCTCCCCAAAACCACTAACATCTGTACTTAGCAAGAATCTATCTATCTCTGCCTTCAAAATATCCATAGACGCCCGCCACTGCCTTCTGCGGCAAAAGAATCCACCCTCTGACTAAAGAAATTTCTCATCTCCTTCCTAAAAGAACGTCCTTTAATTCTGAGGCTATGACCTCTAGTCCTAGACTCTCCCTCTAGTGGAAACATCCTCATCCTCTCCTTCTAACTTGTTTGAACTAACTCTCGGGTTTACAAGTCATCGAGCAGAATTAGGCCATTCTCTCCGACATTCAATCATGGCTGATCTATCTTTCCCTCTCAACCCCATTCTCCTGCCTTCTCCCCATAACCCTCGACACACTTACTAATCAAGAATCTGTCAATCTCCACCTTAAAAATACCCAACGACTTGGCCTCCACAGCTGTCACCAGCAATGAATTCCACAGATTCACCACCCTCCGACTACATAAATTCCTCCTCATCGCCTTTCGTGCATCCTTTTATTCTGAGGGTTTGCCTTCTGGTCCAAGACTCTCCCACTAGTGGGAACATCCTCCCCACATCCACTCTATCCAGGCCTTTCACTATTCAGTAGGTTTCTATGAGCCCCTCCCCTCATCCTTCTAAGCTCCAGCAAGTACAGGCCCAGTGCCTACTCAAGATCTACAAACTTAGGTAAAGCACAATGAAATCAGGTTTTAATGCCAGTCCAAAGAAATGACTTGCTGGTATTAGCAGCAACTCCAAATGAAGTTAGAAAGAAGAGCAAGTAAAGACAGAGTGTGAGCATTGGCCTTCTTCGTAATGCTAATGCCATTCACTGCAGCTTACATCAATTCCAGCCACAGAGGGACTCAAGCTACAAGGGAACCAAGGGCCAAGTGAGTGCAGATGCTGGAATCTTGAGCAAAGTGAGGAGGAACTCAGCAGGTCAGGCAGCAACTGTGGAAGGAAACGGACTGACGATATTTTGCATTGAGATCCTTCTTCACGCTGAGAAATCATATCAAGGGAATGGGGAGAGGGCAGGAAAGTGACCCCATCATCAGAATGAATGGTAAAGCAGGTTTGAGAGAGTGCTGGGTTTACTCCTGCTTTGCCTGATAGAGTCTCATTTGCTTCTGCCCCCCCCCTCCCCACTCTAGCAGTTCATACGTCTAGGGAGAGCTCTGAGGATTTCAGGGCCACTTTACAAAATAAAAAAATTATTTGATTATTTTTAAATGGCACAAATCCCTGGGAAGAGTGGCACAGTGGTGCAGCTGATGGAGCTGCTGCCTCACAGCACCAGAGACCCGGGTTTGATCCTGACCTTTGGTGCTGTTTGTGTGGAGTCTGCATTTTCTCTCCGTGACAACGTGGGTTTCCTCTGGGTGCTCCGGTTTCCTCCAACATCTCAAAGATTTATGGGTTAATTGGCTTTGGTTTAAAAAAATACCACTTGCGTTTAAGGAGTGGTTGCAGCACAGTGGCGCAGAGGTAGAGTTGCGTCCTTGCAGCGCCAGACATCCAGGTTCGATCCTGACTATGGGTGCTGTTTGTACGGAGTTTGTATGTTCCCCCTGTGACCGAGTGATTTTTCTCCAGGTGCTCTGGTTTCCTCTGACATTCCAAAGACGTGTAGGTTTGTGGGTTAATTGGCTTCTGTAAATTGTCCCCAGTGTGTAGGATAGTGCTAGTGCTTGGTGGACCTGTTTCCGCACTGCATCTCTAAATTATAGTCGAATGGGGATAGCATAGAACTAGTGTGAACGGGTAGTTGGTGATCGGCGTGGACTCTGGACAGAAGAGCCTGTTTCCATGCTGTATCACTAAACTATGTCGAACATGGGCATGAGTAGATTACGTATGCACCAGGCTGGATTTAAACTGGAAACTTTAGCACTCAGATAGTCTTCATGCACTTGGTTCTTGGGAACTGATAAAAACTATCACTCTCTTGATGTACCACATCCCAAACAAGGCCACAGAGTCTGTCTGGATTGTACACTTTGTATTAGATGGGAGGCGCGAGTGCACATGCAAAACTGTTCCAAACGTGTCAAGCTGGAAGTGACACTGCAAAGGGCATGCCAACGATAGGAGGATCTTCTCACAGTCAGGTGCACTGGCTTGCAAATCCAGCGATTCTTGCAGGGGATTCCAGGATTTTGGCGAAGTTTTGTTTAAACCATCCTTCCCAGGAAACATGCATACATAGACTATCTGCAGAAATCACTGGTTGTTATTATTACATGGGATTTCTATGTTTAGAATCGGCAACTTGCGTCACTTTTTACAGGTTACAACGATTTCCAAACTGGTATTGTTAACAAAGACTAGAACTCTTTTTTAAACAAAGACAAAAATTAGCGCTAAATGTCAGGCATGGGTTCGGACATCAGAGATCAATTCTCTCACACACACATTGTGACCGCTTTTATCACTTAGGGTTGCTAGCTGATTATGGTCGTTGCTGTTCAGTAGCCCTGCCAAATAAATTGCTGCTTTAGCAGATAAACCTCACACCGAACATTAAACAATGTGAAAACAAAGCAACGCGAAATAGATCCGGTACGCGGAGCCCGGCAACCTGATCGTGAAGCTAATTTGTGAACAACTTTTCAGCAATCCAACTGTGCAGATGTACCAAGTTGTGCAGATGTACCCAGGGATTTTTTTTTTTTTAAATGCACCTGAAGCTTTTGTTAGCAGCGAAATCCTGCCACGGAAGAATAACAATGAACCTTCGACGATACATATAACGATATATAAAAACGCGTTTTGAAATGTAATTCTGGATAAAGATCTTGTTTTAGAAAGTACATATGGGAGCAATAAGAAAACATTAAATATTTTTTCTACCGCTAATTATACAAGAGCCAAAAGGCAAGTTATCACAAATAAATACTGTAGTGGAATCCGATTCAACAAATAAACTCTTAAAACGAATGGGGGGGGGGGGGGTAATCTAGAAAAATGGTTGTAAAGTATAACTTCTGAAACAAAAAAAACACAATGTAAAGTTCAAAGATTTAAAAACGAGGGAAGGGACGAACTTTTTTTTAAAACTCACACACAAACACAGCGCCATGCAATGAAACATGCAAAGCAAGGAGTCGAGCCCCAGTTACATTGTATCCCCAAACACACAAACAAATACACACACACAGCCAATGAAACATGTAAAGCAAGGAGTCGAGCCCCAGTTACATAGTATCACCAAACACACAAAGCAAACACACACACACAGCGCCAATGAAACATGCAAAGCAAGGAGACGAGCCCCAGTTACATAGTATCACCAAACACACAAACAAATACACACTCACTCACTCACAGCTAATGAAACATGCAAAGCAAGGAGTCCAGCCCCAGTTACATAGTATCACCAAACAAATACACACACACACTCACCAGGTAACAAAGCTGGGGCAGAAACAGAACAAAAGCCCAATGTAGCAAGGACGGATATTGAATTACACAGGGTTGCGAACACACATACACTTTGGCAGCACATTTTTATTTAAGGTGGAAAAGAAAAGGTTTTATTCTTCTAAAGTGAAGCCTTCCTTACCTCAATGCAATGGGGCCTCCCTCGTTACATGCGAGCAGCAACTTTTAACTGTGCTCTCTCATTGCCTGCTGCGTCCTCCTCATTCTCCCAGCCAGGCAGCCAGGGCAGGGATGTGTGGGACCAACTCAGTGCACTTTTACCCTGGATTACTTTAAAATGCAGCTTTTTGTCTCTCCGGCTGAGATGCGTTTGGTGGATTGGGGTCTCCCTGTGTTGCAGTGGGTGGGTGTACAGTGGGGGGGGGCAGCCACTGCTCTGTCTCCCTCTCACCGCCCACACTTGTTGCCACTGCCTCTCCCCGCACTGCGCACGCGCCAACCCGCTCCCGCCCCCTCCACGCCATTGGTCCAACCCCAGCCGCACTCCCCATTGGCCGCCGCGCCTGCCACTCAGCACACCCCCAGCAAGGCTTTGATTGGACGCCGCGGAGCATCCAGTGGTTCACAGCTGCTTTCCCAGTGGTTTGTTTCATGTGGAAGGGTAAATATAACAAGACAGTGTATAGTCAATGGCTGGGCACCACAGTAAGCACCATTGATGTACAGAGGGATCTCAGACAATAGGTGCAGGAGGAGGCCGTTCGGCCCTTCGAGCCAGCACCGCCATTCAATGTGAACATGGCTGATCATTCTCAATCAGTACCCCATTCCTGCCTTCTCCCCATACCCCCTGACTCCACTATCCTTAAGAGCTCTATCCAGCTCTCTCTTGAATGCATTCAGAGAATTGGCCTCCCCTGCCTTCTGAGGCAGAGAATTCCACAGATTCACAACTCTCTGACTGAAAAAGTTTTTCCTCGTCTCCGTTCTAAATGGCCTTATCTTATGGTCCATATCCATAACTCAGCGGGTCAGGCAGCATCTCAGGAGAGAAGGAATGGGTGACGTTTCGGGTCGAGACCCTTCTTCAGACTGATGGTCCAAGTCCACAGCTCCCTGAAAGTGGCAACACAAATAAATAGGAAGTGGAAAATGGTGTTTGGCAGGACCTTTGGCCCACCTTGTCCATGCCACCCAAGTTGGCATATTAGGCCAATCTCTTTGCCTGCATCTGGCCTATTGCCCTCCAAACCCGTCCTATCCATATATCTGTCCCAGATACAGACTACCCTCTGAGTAAAAACTGTGTCCTTGAGGTCCCTCTTAAGGTTCTAAGATATCTACATGTTGACCTTTTTATGCGTGAACTACAATTTCCATGCAAACTTTGAAATGCTCCTGGTATACCCCTGCTTGGCCCTATTGAGAGAAGTCCTTCCTTCCCACCAACGATTAGGACACCATCGTCTGATTCACCCATTTTATGGATAGTTCCATAAATGCAATGAATTTTATGCTGGCAGATCAATCTCCCGGGCGCTTTATCAACATCAGCAAGGTTCTTCATTTTTGATTTGTAACATGGTCTTGCCTGAAATTGCACACTTCCTTTACCAGATAGAACAAATAAATGTTTCTTACCCTGCATTCAAGGAGGAGAGGTCAATCCTAGCATCAATCGAATTGATTTTCCTCAAAAGTATACCTTATTCATAAAAAATACAAATAAATGATTGTTTATTTATATCTGTCCATTCACTGAATAGCATTTGACAATTGAGCTTTTTAAAGAAGTAGCCTGGAAATTGCAGAGAATGTGGACATAGCCCAGACGATCAGGCAAACTAACCCCCCTTCCATTGACTCCATCTACACTCGCTGCCTCGGCAAGGCTACCAGTATGATCAAGGATCATTCTCACCCCCTCTTCTCCCCTCTCCTACCAGGCCAGAGGTACAGAAGTTTGAAAACTTATCAAGCTGGAGACCTGTGTCGAGTGAGGGATTAGTGCTGAGCCTATTGCTGTTTGTCATCTTTCTCAATGATTTGAATGAGAATCTACAAGGTAAGTTTGCAGATGACACCACAATAAATTAAATCATAGACAGTGAAGATGGTCTATGATTGCCTGGGCCGAGGAATGACAAATGGAGTTTAACTCAGGTAAGTGTGAGGTGTTGCATTTTGGAAAGTCAAACCAGGACAGTTTCACAGTAAATTGTAGGGTTCTGAGGAGTGCTTTAGAGCAGAGAGATCTTGGAGTAAAGTCTGAAGAAGAGTCTCGACCCAAAACATCACCCATTCCTTCTCTCCAGAGATGCTGCCTGTCCCGCTGAGTTACTCCAGCTTTTTGCGTCTATCTTCGATTTAAACCAGCATCTGCAGTTCATTCTTACACAATTGAGTATAGTGTGTCTGAAGAACGGTCCCGCCTCAAAACGTCACCTATTCCTTTTCTCCAGAGATGCTGTCTGACCCGCTGAGTTACTCCAGCTTTTAGTGTCTAATTGAGTACAGAAGTTGGGACGTTGTGTTACTGTCATCTAGGATATTGGTAAGGCCACATTTGGAGTATTGTGCTCTGTGTTGCTCACCCTGCCATCGGAAAGATGCCTTTAAGCTGGAAACATTCAAAGAAGATTTACAAACATGTTGCCAGGACTCGAGGGCCTAAGGAGATATTGGGAAGACTAGCACTTTATTCCTTGGAGCGCAGGAGGATGAGGGGTAATCTTATATAGGTGTGTAAAATCATGAGGGGATTAGCTAGGATCAATGCACAATCTTTGTCCCAGAGTAGAGGAATAAAAAAATAGAGGGCATAGATTTAAGGTGAGCAGAGAAAGATTTAATAGGAACCTGGGGGGCAACCTTTTCACACAGAGGATGATATGGAATGAGCTGCCAGAGGAGGTAGTTGAGGCAGGTGCAATGTAACATTTAAAAAAAACATTTGGACAGCCACATGTATAAGAAAGGTTCTTAAATTCATAAGTTCTAGGAGCAGAATAAGGGCATTTGGCCCATCAAGTCTACTCTGCCTTTCAATCATGGCTGATCTATCTTTCCCTCTCAATCTAATTTTCCTGCCTTTGTCCTATAACCCCTGACACATTTACTAATCAAGAAGTTGGGACTAATCAAGAAGAGCGTTTAGAGGGATATTGGTCAGGGGCAGACAAACAGGACTATCTTGGATTGGGGCATGTTGATTAGCATGGATGGGTTAGTGTTGTGTGTCTCAATGACTTTAAGACATGCATTCCATTTACTGCCTAACACACCAGTTTGGGATGACCCTCGCCCAAACACCACTGCATCCATTTTCATGCAAATGACATTCCACAAGGAGATAGATACAGCTATCTCAAGGACATTTTGAGGTGGCAATGAGACTCCAGCAGCGTATGAATGAGCTGACAGGAAGGCCCCATCTAACCACTGGCCAAGAAAGAACTTGGTGCTTATTTGGAAGTCCTGGTGGGGTTGAGGTATTCTGCCAAAGCATTCAATGAAATGACCTAACTAAATGTTCCTCCAAGCACAGGCCTGGCCAGTTTATCATTTTCCCAGCTATTTTGGAATTTCAAAGCTATCTCTCAAGTGAAAATCAGTCAAATTTAGCAGTTTTAAGTCAGTAACCAGTTCCAATAGAAACAAATGTTAATCTGTGAGGAGTTACAATTTGGAGCAAGTCTAGCTGAATTTTTTGTTTTATGTTTAATCTTACATAATCACCTCAAACTGCACCAAATGCTGGGGGTTTAGCTGCAGTTTTTGACCAAGAAGCTGAATTATAGTTATGAAGTTATATCGCAAGGAAACTGGGCCTTTGGCCCAACTCACACATGCCAACGAAGATGCCCATCTACACTAGTCCCACCTGCATGCGTTTGGCCCATCCTCTAAACCTAAGCTGAATTATGATATAAATAATGGAAGCATGGTTTCATATTGTACCTCTGACATGATAGGTTTCTATCCAACCTTGTCTTCAACTTGGCCTCTTGGGGAATTTAACATTAGAAGGTCGCAAACACGGGTCCTTCATGTTAGAGTCATAGAGCGATACTGTGTGGAAACGGGCCCTTTGGCCTAACTTGCTCACACCGGCCAACATGTCCCAGCTACACTAGTCCCACCTGCCCGCATTTGGTCCATATCCCTCCAAACCTGTCCTATCCATGTACCTGTCCAACTGTTTCTTAAATGTTGGGATAGTCCTTGCCTCAACAACCCCCTCTGGCAGCTTGTCCCATGCATCCACCACCCTTTGTGTTAAAAAGTTACCCCTCAGATTCCTATTAAATCGATTCCCCTTCACTTTAAACCTATGTCCTCTGGTCCTTGATTCACCTACTCTGGGCAAGAGACTCTACCCGATCTATTCCTCTCATGTCATGGGTCAAATATTAGTGTATGCATGAATATCCTCATAGAAACTTGGAGTTTTTTGGACAGTCAGTGGGAGAGGGTGGGGTAGGTTCCACCCCACCCATTCCCTACGCGCACCACAGCAGTATAGTGTCAAGGTTAATTTATTTCCAAAGGGTTGAAGGAAAATTTGGAGCAAACTCTCGAAACCTCTCAGGTGCACCTCCTAGTGGAAGTTAATGCAATGACACCATCAGAGACTCCGGGACAGATTGTCATTTGGTCACATTTGGAAATGGAGGCAAAAATTAAACAATTCATTCAAAGCAGTAAATCACTTTTTTAAAAACATTCTTTATTAAGACACTGAAGTCTTGGATCATTTTTTTGTGGATCTTCTTAAAGGATAGAAAATTATTTTTAATTTAAAATTATATTTTGGTTATACTTTTAATCTCTGTCTGGATTGGAGGGTTTTAGCTATAAGAAGAGGTCAGACAATCTTAGATTGTTTTCTCTGGAGCACAAGAGGTTGAGGGGAGACCTGATATAAAATGATGTGGTACAGATAGGGTGGACAGTCAGAGCCTTATTCCCAGGGTGGAGCCTGCTGACGGGCTGCATTACAGTCTGGTACGCGAACTGTTCTGCCCACAGCCACAAATCACTACAGAAGACGGCACAGCACATCACTGGCAACTGTCTCCCGGCCATTCAGGACATTTTCTAACGGCGGTGCCTGCAGAAGGCTCGCAGCATCATCAAGGACCACAGCCACCCAGCATGCAGGCTGTTCTCCTTGTTACCGTCAGGCAGACGATACAGGAGTATGGCTGCGCGTACCACCAGACTTAAGAACAGTTTGTACCATCAGGCCATCAGGCTTCTGAACTCATAAACACATTTCAAATCATATATGTCGATTATTTTTAATATTGTCTTTTTACCTATTTTTAATATTGTCTTTTCACCTTACTAATGTCATTTTAAAAATCTTATTTATCCTTGGAATATTACTGCTGAGGTGACCCGTTGTCTTGTCAAATACATTTCATTGTATCGTTGACCCTGTGCCAACCTACATATGACAACTACATTTATTATTATTATTATTGTTATTATTATAATGACAAAGACATGAGGGCACAGCTTTAAAGTGAGAGGGGGAAAGTTTAAAGGAGATGTGCAGGGAAATTCTTTATATACAGTGGTGGGTGTCTAGAACACACTGCCAGGGGTGGAGGCGTATATGTTAGTGATGTTTAAGAGGCCTTTAGACAGCTACATGGATTTGCAGGGAATTGAGGGATTACATGCAGGAAGACGAGATTACTTTAGTGTGGCATTATGTGTAGGAAAATAACTGCAGACGCTGGTACAAATCGAAGGTATCACAAAATGCTGGAGTAACTCAGCGGGTCAGGCAGCATCTCAGGAGAGAAGGAATGGGTGACGTTTCGGGTCGAGACCCTTCTTCAGACTTCAGTCTGACCCGAAACGTCACCCATTCCTTCTCTCCTGAGATGCTGCCTGACCCGCTGAGTTACTCCAGCATTTTGTGATAGTGTGGCATTATGTTCGGCACAAACATTGTGGGCCGAAAGGCCTATTCCTGTGCTGTACTATTCTATGTTCTATGTATGTTAGTAAAAAAAGCAGCACTTAACACAACGATAATGGCTACACCACATCGATGTGGTTAAGGAACATGTACACAACCAAATTGGACCAGGAGTGAGTTGTATTTCTATAGCGCCTCATAGCGTCAGAATATCTTAGAGAACTTTACTGCCAATGGGGTTTTGCACTGAATTAGCATTCTCTGTTGCAATGTAGATTTGTGGAGAGCTTGCTCCCACTGGTTCTAATGCAGCATCAACCTCTTTTTGTTGCAGTGGTCAATTGGTGCATTATTGTTGGCCTGGTCGCAACAAGGAGCTACCAAAAGTGCCAGTGAAAGGTTTCCAGAGCCAAGAAGCCATGAGAAACAGAGGTGAGGGGGAGTTGGTGCGGAAGCAGGGGAATATTATGGAGTTTTGCTCAGTTATAATCAATTATTATTTCAGAATGTTGTTCCAAGGGACTGGAACTGATGGAAATGTGCCCACAGGATGATTGGGGACTATAAGAACATTTAAAAGACACTTGGACAGGTACAGGGGGAAAGAGAGAGCAGTGAAAGAGCAAGGTGGGCTGCCTCCCTGCTTGCTGTGTTCCCCTGTTGCAGGTTCGAGGAAGACTGAGCCACTGGGACAAACCCAAGATCACCAGCGCCACCGTGTGGTCAAGACTGGGTTGCCGGGTAGAAACCCTGGACTCCCAGCACCTCTACTGAGGCTAGGACTGAGTGGCCAGGGCAAGCCAGAGAGCGGGCCCCAAGCCACTGGGAGCCATGTGTTAATCCCTGGCAAAGCTTGCAACATGCATCTGTCGCAGCCAGTTATGGCGGGTTTGCCAGAAGTTATTGCAAGCTCAGTCATCTTGCTGGAAGTACAACGACGGAGCAAAACTGAAGCCTGAGACCAACACATTGATGGAACATTCCAGACCCTTCGCGTCATGTCTCCTTGCCAGCCTGCTGCCGGCTTTGCTGCTTACTTTCCGTGAGTTGTGAAATGCAGAGATGGTTGATTTCCACCTAATATGAAAATGGATCCAATATCTCAGCATTTGTACTTAACTCCTGACAAACAACAAGTTAAATTAAAAAATGGTGCGGTGATCTTTACCATCTGGAAAGACAAGGGCAGCTTGAGCCACGCACTCTCCTGACTCGGACTTGTATTAATGTTCTTTGTCGTTGCAAAAAATGTATGTTTTACATTTATTTTTTGGTGGCACAGGCATTGGCAGGAAGGGCAGCATTTATTGTCCACCACTGCTGGTCTTGAAAAGGCAGTGTTAAAGCAACTTTGTGAAGTGCTGAAGTCCCACATGTGCTCTCATAGCACTGAGTTGGGATTACACACAACCTGACCCGCTGAGTTACTCCAGCATTTTGTGTCTACCTTTGATTTAAACCAGCATCTGCAGTTCTTTCCTACACATCGAGTTGGGGTTACTGGATTATGACACTGTGGTGAATGAACAAAAGCGCAGTTCCAACTCACGATGGTGTATGACTAGGAGGGAATCTGTAGTTGGTGGTGTTCCAATGCACCTACCACGCTTGTCTCACTTGATGATGGAGGTGGCTTGGCTAGTGAGGAAGTTGGTAACTAGTTTGCCGTGCTTGCGACTGCGGATATCCAGACCAGTCCATCCCACACATCGTGAATGACTGCTCACTGAGGCTTTCCCCTGGTGGCATCAAGGCCATCCCCTGGCCTGGATGTCTACCCTTGACCCACAACTTTAGGCTGTGCACGCCACACGCAACAAGAAGAAGACTAGTTTGGTAACTCTTGGTAAGTTACTCGGATATTCTGATGATGGTGCGTACTACAGCGACCGTGTGTGATGGTGAATGGGATGGCGGAACAGAGAACATACAACAAAACAGCACAAGAATGTGGCCTTCAAACATGATGCCAATGTTAAACTGAGTGTACACGTGATCCATAGCCCTCGATTCCTTGCATATCCATGTGCCTGTCTAAAAGCCTCTGAATCACCACTATTGTGTCTGCCTCAACCAGTGCATTCCTTACACCCACCACACTCCGTGTTAAAAGTAACATGCCCGCACATCTCCTTTAAACTTTGGCCATCTCACCTTAAAGCTAAGCCCTCTAGCCTTTGACATTTCCAACCTGAATAATAGGTTCTGACTATTAGGTCTATCCATCTTTGTCTCTCATGTTGGAAGTCTCTCCTCAACATGTGGAACCGTCATCATCGTCAGACAGTACCTTGAGAAGGTGAATCACCACCATGGACCTCACATAGAGTCAAAGAGCATGGAAACAGGCCCTTCCACCCAACTTGCCTACACCGACCAACATGCCCCATCCACACTAGTCCCCTCTGCCTGCATTTGGCCAATAGTCCTCTAAACCTGTCCTATCCATGTACCTGTCTAAATGCTTATTAAACATGCAATAGTATGTGCCTCAACTACCTCCTCTGGCAGCTCGTTCCATACACCCACCGCCCTTTGTGCAAAAAAAAAGTTACCCTGCAGATTCCTATTCAATCGTTCTCCCCTCACTTTAAACCTATGTCCTCTGGTTTTCGAATCCCTTAGTCTGGGCAAAAGACTCCATGCGTTACCCAATCTATTCCTCTCATGATTTTGTACACCCTTGTAAGATCACCCCTCATCCTCCTGCACTCCAAGGAATAAAGTCCTGGCTTCTCCCTATAGCTCAGACCCTCGATTCCTTGCAACATCCTCGTAAATCGCCTCAGCGCCCTTTCCAGCTTGAAACCATCTTTCCTATAACAACTTTAGATTTTACACACTTAAGGCTCTACGAGCTGCACAACTAAGAGGCACGGTGGCGCAGCGGTAGAGTTACTGCCTTACAGTGCCAGAGAACCGGGTTCGATCCTAACTACGGGTGCTATCCGTTTGGAGTTTATACGTTTTCCCTGTTACCGCGTGAGATTTCTCCTTGTGTTCCGGTTTCCTCCCACACTCCAAAGGTGTATAGGTTTTTTGGGTGAATTGGCTTCTGTAAATTGTCCCAAGTGTGTAGATAGTGTATGTGTAGGCGGTCGCTGGTTGGCGTGGACTCCATGGGCTGAAGGGCCTGTTTCCACGCTGTATCTCTGTAGTAAAGTAAAGCTTGCACAGAGCATTGGGATAGTTGATTAGGTGAACTGTTGTCATGATGATTGAGAGGTGAACATTGGTCAGATCAAAGGGAATAAACCCCTTCAAAAGAGGCAGGTAGAAAACTGTTTAATGTTTCATCCATTGGGTAGAATCTCCAATGGTGCAGCAGTCTCTCAGGGTATCATATCATATCATATCATATATATACAGCCGGAAACAGGCCTTTTCAGCCCACCAAGTCCGTGCCGCCCAGCGATCCCCGTACATTAACACTATCCTACACCCACTAGGGACAATTTTTTTTAACATTTACCCAGCCAATTAACATACATACCTACAAGGGTAGTGCTTGGTCTTTCTCCATAAGTCACATTTGAGGTCCTGGATGGGTCTTGAACCTACAAACTTTTCACTCCAAAGTGTGCAGGTTTTGTTTAGTTTAGTTTAGAGATACAGTTTAGAGATAGAGATTGGCCTACTGAGTCCACATCGACCAGCGATCCCCACACACTAACACTATCCTACACACACTAGGGACAATCTACAATTACACCCAGCCAATTAACCTACAAACCTGTAAGTCTTTGGAGTGTGGGAGGAAACCGGAGATCCCGGAGAAAACCCACACAGGTCACGGGGGGAACGTACAAACTCCGTACAGACAGCTCCCGTAGTCAGGATCGAACTCAGGTCTCCGATGCCGTCAGGCAGTAGCTCTACCGCTACGCCACCATGCTGGCCATGAATGGTGCTGTCAAATGAGGCATAGGTGATTCCATTCAATATTACAATAAAGGTGTAGGACAAGGTGTGGCTGTCTGAAGAAGGGTCTCGACCCGAAACTTCTCTCCTGAGATGCTGTCTGACCCCTGTTACTCCAGCATTTTGTGTCTACTTACAATAAAGGTGATTTGTGTTATCAAAACTGATTTCCCCCAAATAAATCGATGCTTTGTTATTTCCAAGCTGCACAATAAGGAGGGAACCGATGAATTTATTTAACCTCAGGACAACACTACCATTCGCTTCGTCCCCCTCCCTCCACCCCATCAGTGCACTGAGATAGATGTCCGTTTTACTTCCAAGATGAAACCAGGCGTCGAGGGAACCTCAAAGCTCGGAGCCGCTTGAGACCAGCTGTTCTTCCCTTGTAAATAATTCTGCTGTGTTTTCAAAATTTCCTCTAAAACAAAACTCGTGAAATGTTGTTATGAGGTACACGCCAAGGGTCACATGGTTAAGCAACCATATCCACACGCAAGCTCAGCATGTGTCTTCAATAAATGTTTGTACCCAGTTCTGCATCAACAATCACACTGTGAGCAGAAACATAAACCTATTATATTCTTGTCAACTTGTTGGATTCCTGTTAATCTTCTTGGGAACTGCCCAGGATATTTTTTTCACAATGCATCCAAACAATAAAGAGATCCAATTTATTTTTATTTTACTTCCTGTTTTTGTCTCCACTTCCAGAGACTCCACCAGCTTTTGTCTGAATGACCTTTCTTCACGGATGAGTCAATGAATGAGTTCTAACATGACTTTTCTGAGAGTTGGCTACAATTGTCTTGGGTACTGTTAAGGCCCGGATCGAGTGAATGTGGAGAGGATGTTTCCACTAGTGGGAGAGCCTAGGACCAGAGGCCATAACCTCAGAATAAAAGGACGTACCTTTGGAAAGATGAGGAGGAATTTCTTTAGTCAGAGGGCGGTGAATCTGTGGAATTTATTGCCACAGACGGCTCTGGTGGCCATGTCAATGGATATTTTTAAGGTGGAGATTGACAGATACTTGATTAGTACGGGTGTCAGGGGGAAGGGTCTCGACCCGAAGCATCAGCCATTCCTCCTCTCCAGAGATGCTGTCTGTCCCGCTGAGTTACTCCAGCTTTCTGTGTCTATCTTGGGTGTCAGGGGTAATGGGGAAAAATGAAGCAGGAAAATGGGGTTGAGAGGGAAAGATAGGTCAGCCATGATTGAATGGCAGAGTAGATTTGATGGGCCGAATGGCCTAATTCCGCTCCTAGAACTTATGAAGGCCACATCTGGCGCATTGTACACTGTTTTGGTCCTCTTATTGAAGAAAGAAAAAAACTAGCATTGGTGAAAGTCCAAAATAAATTCACGGTTAATTCATGGGATGAGAGGATGGTTCTATCATGAGCAGCTAAAGAAATTAGATCTAAATTTATTTGGTTTTTGGATGAATGGGAGGTCAGTGATTACATTGAAAAATAAGATTCTTAAGGTGGCACATCAGGGTAGACCCAGACACCACGTTTTCAGGGGGACTTTTGTGGGGGTGGCAAAGGTGGTTTTGTCCGGATTTAAGGGGGGGAGGGGGGCAGCCAGACCACCAGTTGCCCAAAAAATCGGTGGTGGACCTTATTTAAACACTGATTACTATTCCTCCATTTCCACACTTGGTGTTATGACTGTTAGATCAAGTAATAGCATGTGGAATGATGTGTGTAGGAAGGAACTGCAGATTCTGGTTTAAACCAAAGATAGACAGAAAATGCTGGAGTAACTCAGCGGGACAGCTAACAATAGCCTGTTTCCTTTATCATCATTACTTTATTAATAATAATAATAATAATACATTACATTTATATAGCGCTTTTCATATACTCAAAGACGCTTTACAGGGATTTAGAGAACATAGGGAAGTGAATAAATAGATAAATAAGTAAACGAACAGAGAAAGGAGACAGAGGGTGGGATGACCTTCAGTGGTTGAAGGCAGTACTGAATAGGTGAGACTTCAGTGATGTTTTGATATTGCATATCTTTCATTCATTTGTTCTACATCTCTCTACATCACTGTCTGAGTCTCTCGTTTCCCTTTCCCATGACTAATCTGAAGAAGTATCATTCCACATGCTGAAGATAAACACAAAATGCTGGAGTAACTCAGCAGGATAGGCAGTATCTCTGGAGAGAAGGAATGGGTGACGTTTCGGATCGAGACCCCCTGAAGGGTCTCGACCCGAAACGTCGCCCATTCCTTCTCTCCAGAGATACTGCCTATCCCGCTGAGTTACTCCAGCATTTTGTGGTTATCTTCAGCATGTTATACTTTGTTATGGTGTTCTTTTAGTACCCACGTCCTTGTTGCCACATTTGCTATTCGCCTTAAGAGAAGAGAAAAAGAGGCTTGAATCATAGAATTGTTTGTGCCACAAAAGAGGCGATTTGTCCCTTTGTGGAGCGATTGTAATAAATGATCGCAGTGCTAGACTGGGACCAGCACACCAAGAGTGTCCTGGCTTTGGTGCCATCTTGGGCCATCTATAAGATCCCTTACAGTCTCCTCCACTCCAAAGAAATAAAATCCCAGCCTCTCCTTGTAGCTCAGGCCCTCGGGTCCTGGCAATATCCTTGTAAATCTTTACCAGGCTCTTTTCAGCTTAATGGCATCGTCCCCATAGTAAGGTGACTCAAAACTGAAAATAACACTCCGTGGAGACTCACCAACATCTTGTACAGCTATAACATAATGTCTCATCTTCCACGCCATGCTTACTAATGAAGTTAAGCATGCCAAAAGCCTTCTTCACCACCCTGTCCACCTGCGATGCCACCTAGAGGGAACTGAGTCCCTCAACATCCTACGGTCACCATCTAACTCAAAAGGCAACCATCGCAGCAGATACTATGGAAAGGAGACAAAATCTACTTCTTCAACTTGTCCGCGAGCAACCGCCATTTGTGCAGAAAAGATTCACAAGAGTGTTGCCGGAACGCAAGGGCCTGAGCCGAAGGGGCGAGGGTGGACAGGCTCGGACCTTATTCCTGGGAGCATTGGAGTCTAAGGGATGATCTTATAGAGGTGAATACTTGTGAAGTCATACCCATGAGAGTCATCGTCTTTAGGAGAAAAGAGAGAAACAGGAAATAAAAAAACAAAAATATCTGGATTCATTCCTGTTTTATTGTGCAGAAACATTCTGGCAGTTCTGAACATGGTGAACTGGAATCCAACAGTAGATGGAATATAGTGGCATTATGTTTCAGCTCGACATTTTTTTCTGTTGATGTGGAATTAGATGGAGAGGGTTTGTGCCAAGCAATGGGGTTCAATCAATTAGATACATCATCGTTAGGTACAACACAGTTTTGAGCTAAGCCTGTTCTACTTTGCTCCAAGACATTGGGTTCCAATTCTAAAATGCTTCCTTCATCCTTTAAGACAAGATGTCTTGATTTTATGTATCTTGTCACAGTTTCGGAACATACCTTTCAGATATGCAGCTGAAACCTTTCAAATGTTTAGCTGAATGTAAGTTTAGAACAGATTCTACAACATTCGCCAATCAGCTTTCTGAATTGTCTTGGTCTTAAGAGAAAAAAATCAGATCTTCCCTGCATTTCATGGAAATTAAACTCATTGGCGTTAACTTGCTATTGAGGGCGTGCAGCGTAGGTTTACTAGGTTAATTCCCGGAATGGCGGGACTATCATATGTTGAAAGACTGGAGCGACTAGGCTTGTATGCACTGGAATTTAGAAGGATGAGAGGAGATCTTATCGAAACGTATAAGATTATTAAGGGGTTGGACACGTTAGAGGCACGAAACATGTTCCCAATGTTGGGGGAGTCCAGAACAAGGGGCCACAGTTTAAGAATAAGGGGTAGGCCATTTAGAACTGAGATGAGGAAAAACGTTTTCAGTCAGAGAGTTGTGAATCTGTGGAATTCTCTGCCTCAGAAGGCAGTGGAGGCCAATTCTCTGAATGCATTCAAGTGAGAGCTAGATAGAGCTCTTAAGGATAGCGGAGTCAGTGGGTATGGGGAGAAGGCAGGAATGGGGTACTGATTGAGAATGATCAGCCATGATCACATTGAATGGTTTGAAGGGCCGAATGGCCTCCTCCTGCACCTATTGTCTATTGTCTATTGCCACAGTCACAGGCAATAATGGCTAATTCTCCTTAGATTCAATTCTAATTGAGAGAAATCCTGAAATCAAAGCATCCCTTTATTAAAAATGTCAACAACTGCTGCAGATTCCGCAAATGTATTTGACTGTACCTAGATACATGTGGTAGTAAAAGAACCATTGACCAAGTGAGATTTGTGTTCGGTGTAAACTACAAATCACCTTGAAAGGATACAGCACATGGGACAGCGGTAGAGTTGCTGCCTTACAGCGCTTGCAGCGCCAGAGACCCGGGTTCGATCCCGACTATGGGCGCTGTCTGCACGGAGTTTGTACGTTCTCCCCGTGACTGTGTGGGTTTTCCTCCGAGATCTTCGGTTTCCTCCCACACTCCAATGTAGGTTAATTGGCCTGGAAAATGTAAAATAAATTGTCCCTAGTGTGGGTAGGAAGTGCTAATGTGTAGGGATCGCTGGTCGGCATGGAGCTGGTGGGCCGAAGGGCCTGTTTTCACGCTGTATCTGTGAACTAAACTAAACTAAAAATTCCAGCAGTGCATTGACAGAAACTCTGTTACCTTGTGGGTTTGTTGGTGCATTTTTCAGTGAGGCCGGCCCATCTGGTACGTGGCAGCTCAGTGTACTGACTGACAAGCTGTGATGAAAGTCAAAGGGAGAGGACCGTCAGCCTTTAGGCTTAGTTCTTCATTTCCCTGGGATATTGGCCACGTGTTCCATATCCCTCCATTCCCTGCATATCCATTTGCCTATCCAAAAGCCTTTTAAATGCTACTTATTGCATCCGCTGCTCTAGATGTCAATTTCTCTACATCGGCGAAACCAAACGCAGGCTCGGCGATCGTTTCGCTCAACACCTTCGCTCAGTCCGCCTTAACCAACCTGATCTCCCGGTGGCTGAGCACTTCAACTCCCCCTCCCACTACCAGTCTGACCTTTCTGTCATGGGGCTCCTCCAGTGCCATAGTGAGGCCCACTGGAAATTGGAGGAACAGGACCTCATATTTCGCTTGGGCAGTTTGCAGCACAGCGGTATGAACATTGACTTCTCCAACTTTAGATAGTTCCTCTGTCTCCCTCTTCCCCCCCTCCCCCCCCTCCCTCCCCCCACCCCTTCCTAGTTCTCCCACTGTCTTCCTGTCTCCACCTATATCCTTCCTTTGTCCCGCCCCCTGACTTCAGACTGAAGAAGGGTCTCGACCCGAAACATCACCCATTCTCTCTCTCCTAGATGCTGCCTGACCTGCTGAATTACTCCAGCATTTTGTGATATCTTTTAAATGCTACTACCGTATCTGCCTCCACCATTACCCCTGGCAGCAGGTTCCAGACATTCACCACTCTGCACAAAAATGAACTTTCCCTGCACATTTCCTTTAAACTTTACCTGTCTCACCTGCTTTCTAGTCTTTGGCATTTCCACCCTGGAGATAAAATATTATGACCATCAACCCTATTGCACGGTGGCGCAGCTGTAGAGTTGCTGCCTTATAGCGAATGCAGCGCCGGAGATTCAGGTTCGATCCTGACTAAGGGCACCGTCTGGACAGATTTTGTACGTTCTCCCCGTGACCTGCGTGGGTTTTCTCCGAGATCTTCAGTTTCCTCCCACACTCCAAAGACGTACAGGTGTGTAGGTTAATTGGCTGGGCAAATGTAAAAATTGTCCCTAGTGGGTGTAGGATAGTGTTATTGTGCGGGGATCGCTGGGCGGCGCGGACCCGGTATGTACATGGGCAACCAGAACTGCCCTCAATGCTCCAAATGCAGCCGAAACAAAATCCTATAAAGTTGCAACATGACTTCCTGATTCTCATTCTCAATGGCACGTCTGATGAAAGCAAGCATACCCTCCGCCTTCTTTACTATTCTATCTACTTGTGTAACCACTTTCAGGGAGCTGAAACCTCTCCTGTATAGGGCTCCACTCAAAGTCAATAGACAATAGACAATAGGTGCAGGAGTAGGCCGTTCGGCCCTTCGAGCCAGCACCGCCATTCATTGTGATCATGGATGATCATTCACAATCAGTACCCTGTTCCTGCCTTCTCCCCATACCCCCTTGACTCCACTATCATCAAGAGCTCTATCTAACTCTCTCTTGAAAACATCCAGAGAAGGGGGGCGCTGCGGTGCGGATTTATTCTTCATTGTGATGTCACAATGCCCCTGTGAGATGAACTCGAGCAGACCCCCCTTCCCCCCCCCCCCGTGGTATTCAGCGTGTGATGTCACAATGCCCCTGTGACCCTCCCTCCCCCTTCCCCCCTCCCCCTCCCCTACCTCCCCCCTCCCTCCCCCTCCCCCCCTTCCCCTCTCCCCCTCCTCCCCCTCCCTCTCTCTCCCCTCTCTCTCTCCCCTCTCTGTCTCTCCCCTCTCTCTCTCTCTCTCCGCTCTCTCTCTCTCCCCTCTCTCTCTCTTCTGAGGCAGAGAATTCCTCAGATTTGGAACTCTCTGAGTGAAAAAGTTTTTCCTCATCTCAATTCTAAATGGCCTACTCCTTATTCTTAAACTGTGCCCCCCAGTTCTGGACTCCCCCAACATTGGGAACATGTTTCCTGTCTGCAGCGTGTCCAATCCCTTAATAATTTCAGTCATTTCAGTTATGCAATTGGTTATGTCTGTTGAGGATGCCGATAACATGAATGATCTAGTTATGAGATAGTTATCTTTCATTGTGAGATAGTGATGCAATTAATGCTACATTAACGATCACCCAACCCTTTGGTTTCTCTTTTTCTTCCCTTGCACTCAACACTACACTGGAAAGCCTAGGTACACTTACATTGAGATCAGGCAATGTCCAAGTAAGTTCCTCAGCTGTATGCCCTGCTGACACAAACTGGAGATTCCCACATGAACAGCTGTATCACCAGCCAGAATCCTCTCTGAAAGGAGGGAAGAAAATGGGTGAACGGACATTAAAGTTGTTGTTGTTGTTCGTCCTTCGGGTTCGAAGATGACCATGACTTCACTTTCAGTTGGAGGATTGGTGACTGTGGGTCCGGAAGTGACTGGTGAGGCCAATCCGGGCCCGGAAGGCATGCCCACACGTAGGACACAAGTGGATGGGTGCTGCAGTGGAAGTGGAGGTAGCCCGGGCCTTGCGCGCGGTGCGTTTCCTCTGGGCCTCTGCAGTGCGTCTGTTCTCTGCTGCACGGGCTCCTGTGGTGAGCTTGCAATGCCAGGTTGGACGGTCCAGTGCAAGAGACTCCCAAGTGCTGAGGTTGATGTCCAAGTCTTTGAGGGACACTTTGAGGCAGTCCTTAAACTGTTTCTTCTGTCCTCCTACTGAGCGCTTGCCCTGACACAGTTCTCCATACAGAAGCTGTTTTGGCAGTCGACTCTCGGGCATTCTGACGACATGGCCTGCCCATCTGGCTTGGGCTTTCCGTAGGAGGGTGTGGACGCTGGGGATTCCGGCCCGTTCCAAGACCTCTGTGTCGGGAATTTTGTCCTGCCACCTGATGTGAAGGAGTCTGCGTAGGCAGCTCAAGTGAACGTGGTTGAGCCGTTTGGCATGTCTGCTGTAGACAGTCCAGGTCTCACTGGCATAGAGAAGAGTGGTGAGTACCACTGCACGGTAGACCTTCAGCTTGGTGGTAAGGCTGAGTCCCTCTCCGCTCCCAAACATTCTCACGGAGTCGCCCAAAGGCAGCGCTGACCTTGGCAATCCTGTTGTTGACCTCAGCGTCAATGTTCACCACTCGCGAGAGTGTACTGCCCAGATAGGTAAAGCTGTCGACTGCCTGTAGATTCTGCCCCTTCACCGTGATGTGTGGTTCCTGGTAGGGCTTTCCAGGCGCGGGCTGGTACATAACTTCAGTCTTTTTGGTGCTAATGGAGAGACCAAAGTTGTCACAGGCCTGTGAGAAGCAGTCCATTTAGTAAGGTTTGTCTGGATGTGCTTTAATATCAGTTACTGAATGTAAAACTAGGAGCTATTGGGAGCCACAGAGCAAATCATAGAGGCATACTGGCACAGAAAGAGATCGTTTGGCTCAACAATGAAACCTTGATGCATCTGCCCACAGGAATAGCCTTCCTCTATTTACCATTTCCAAGCCAGTCAATGAGTTGCCAGTACACCATGTTATGTTGCCTGTGGAGATGTGAGGCTTTTCAAAGGAATGCTGTGCCTTTGGAAGGCACAAGATTAGTTGGATACACGCCGGTGAGAATTCAAAGGCGGAGGGAACGTATCAAACCCAGAGGGAGCATATCAAAAACCAGCTCAGATTAATCACTACCAGTTTTTCACTCAATTAGGATAACTTTAACTTGGGAATATGATGCAAGACAAGCAATAATTAATCAGCAAGCTGTTCCACACATCACAGACAGGCCATCGAGTGGGAATGTTTCTCTCTTGCTGTGGGTAACACTGTTTGACCTGTTTAGTGCTCCTGCTTTTTTGGTCCAGATTTATAGCATTCACTTTATTTTTTAATGTTTTTATTTTTGTAACTATGACCCTCTTCCCCGGCATATTTCCAATAAATCTCAGAGTGATGTCCGTGGGATGAAAAGAGAGTCAGGGGGGGCGGCAATGGTGGCGCAGTGATAGAGTTGCTGCCTCACGGAGCCAGAGACACAGGTTCAATCCTGACCTCGGGTACTGCCTGTGTGGAGTTCGCACGTTCTCCCTGTGACCGCATGCGCTCCCTCCGGAGTGCTCAGGTTTCCTCCTACTTTCCAAAGACGTGCAGGTTTGTAGGTTAATTGGCCTCTGTAAATTGTCCCTCGTGTGTAAGATGGAACCAGTGTATCACTGGTTGGCAAGGACTTGATGGGCCGAAAGGCCTGTTTCCACGCTGTATCTCTAAACTAACTAAGGTCGATCCATCGGTCAGAATATGTGAATCTTCTCTTGAAGGTTCAATGATTTCCAAGAGTTTAATTTCCAAAACCTTCAATATATTTTTATCTGAATACCTCTGCGAGTCTTTCACTCCATTTCAGGCCATTGGATGTTCCTGTCTCTTTACCTCCAATTTTCTTTTACTCCTCAGAGTTTGTGTCAACATCTCCAGTTATGGTGTATGTTTATCCCCCTATCTTCGACCGTGGACCAAAGCATTCCCTTCAACTTCAGTCATCATTTTTTCATTTTTGCTGTCCTCAGTTAAACGTTGTGGTCTGTGGAAAATAGAAGCGAATGGTGAACCTCTGTTAAATTTCCAAAGTTTTGAGTAAACACTCTCAACCCATGTATGACTCATGGCCAGAGATTCAGCTGCTCAACCCCTTCCTGTGTCAATGATGTTACCAGCAGTATATTATGTGTAGCTGTTGCGAGACAATGATTTTGCTTCAGTTTTCTCTTGTCTCCCGTACAGAACTGCTGATGTTTCCTTGGTGCCTTCCCAGTCTGTTGGGGGTTAGGATTCTAATTCACAATAGAACAAATGAAGACTTATGGAAGATAGACACAGAAAGCTGGAGTAACTCAGCGGGACAGTCAGCATCTCTGGAGAGAAGGAATGGGTGACGTTTCGGGTCGAGACCCTTCTTCAGACATGAAACGTCACCCATTCCTTCTCTCCAGAGATGCTGCCTGGCCCACTGAGTTACTCCAGTTTTTTGTGTCTATCTTCAGTCTAAACCAGCATCTGCAGTTCCTTCTTACACAAATTGAGACTTGTACCCTTTTGGTTTATGTCAACGTGCACTTGAACCTAAATGCTACAGGCTGTGTCTTGCCATTCTGAATGGTAAGTTTCAGGCAAAGTTCATTAGCTTCTGCTTATGTAGTCCAATGAGAAATGGATATGTTACATTCTATTTTTTCATCTTATTATCTCAAGGATTTTTCTTTCTCCTATCATGTTTACATCAGAAATTCACCAGCAGCTTTGATGTCTGTGACTTCCCAGCTGTCTTTTATCTCTGTTCCTTCATTTTCTTGTTAATTACCTCTCTCTTCCTCCCTCCCTCTCTATTAATCTTTCTCCCTCCCCTCCTCTCCCTCTCCACCTCTCCCTTTCCCTCCCTTCTCTCCTCCTCTCCTCCTCCCCTCCTCTACCTCTCCCTTTCCCTCCCTCTCCCCCCCCCCTCCCTCCCCACCTCTCCCTCTTTCTATTTATCTCTATTTATCCCCCTCCCTCCCCCTTTATTTCTCTCTCTCACGTCCCTCTCTCGTCTCTGTACCCAGAGGCTATAATGAAAGAGCTGGTGCAGACTGCAACGTATGATTTATGGGGATGAGGCTGCATTTATGATGCTTGTGGATGCATCAGTCTGCGCTTACTTCATCAGTGAGCTTTCTTCTGTCACCTCGGGAAGGGAATGTTTGCTGCTGATTGCACAGTGTACAGTTGTTCAGCAATCCCCAGCAAGTGATGTGCTCCTCGTCTCTGGGCAGCAGGGCGCAGACAATATTCAGTCATGGACTGATAAGTACCATATGATATTTGCATCAAAGAAGTGCCAGACTTTGACCATCTCCAACCAAAGAGAGTTTCAACACCAAGCAGGACATTGGGGAAAGACCTTAGAAACACACAGAGGGTCACCGTTCACCAGAAATAAACTTGCTATTGAGGGCGTGCAGCGTAGGTTTACAAGGTTAATTCCAGGAATGGCGGGACTGTCGTATGTTGAAAGACTGGAGCGACTAGGCTTGTATACACTGGAATTTAGAAGGATGAGAGGGGATCTTATCGAAACGTATAAGATTATTAAGGGGTTGGGAACGTTAGAGGCAGGAAACATGTTCCCAATGTTGGGGGAGTCCAGAACAAGGGGCCACAGTTTAAGAATAAGGGGTAGGCCATTTAGAACTCAGATGCGGAAAAACGTTTTCAGTCAGAGAGTTGTGAATCTGTGGAATTCTCTGCCTCAGAAGGCAGTGGAGGCCAATTCTCTGAATGCATTCAAGAGAGAACTAGAAAGAGCTCTTAAGGATTGCGGAGTCAGGGGGTATGGGGAGAAGGCAGGAACGGGGTACTGATTGAGAATGAGCAGCCATGATCACATTGAATGGCGGTGCTGGCTCGAGGGGCCAAATGGCCTCCTCCTGCACCTATTGTCTATTGTCTATTGTCTATAAACCTGGAAGGTGACACTGAACACTGTGGCTACCAGACCAGGCTTAGATTACAGCATGGAAACAGGTCCTTCGGCCCACCTAGTCCACGCTGACCGTTGATCACCCATCCACACTAGTTCTATGTAATCCCACTCTCACATCCTACACACTAGCGGCAATTTACAGAAGCCAATTATCCTCAAACCTGCATTTCTTTGGGATGTGGGAGGAAACCGGAGTTCCCGGAGAAAACCCATGTGGTCAAAGGGAGAATGTGGTCAGACTCCGCACTGACAATACCCGAGGTCAGGATCGAACCCAGGTCTCCCGCGCTGTGAGACACCAACTCTACCGCTGCGCCACTGTGCTGCATGTAAAAGTGGAAGCGACGGTCTCCTGTGACACGTGACTCAATCTTGAAACTCCAAAGACTTTCATAGAAACATAGAAACATAGAAAATAGGTGCAGGAGTAGGCCATTCGGCCCTTCGAGCCTGTATGCACCGCCATTCAATATGATCATGGCTGATCATCCAACTCAGTATCCCGTACCTGCCTTCTCTCCATACCCCCTGATCCCTTTAGCCACAAGGGCCACATCTAACTCCCTCTTAAATATAGCCAATGAACTGGCCTCAACTACCTTCTGTGGCAGAGAATTCCACAGATTCACCACTCTCTGTGTGAAAAAAAACTTTCTCATCTCGGTCCTAAAAGACTTCCCCCTTATCCTTAAACTGTGACCCCTTGTTCTGGACTTCCCCAACATCGGGAACAATCTTCCTGCATCTAGTCTGTCCAACATCTTAAGAATTTTGTGAGTTTCTATAAGATCCCCCCTCAATCTTCTAAATTCCAGCGAGTACAATCCGAAAAACCTTTCCACTCTCTACAAGGCACAACTCTGGAGTGTGATCGAATATTCCCCCCTCAGCTGGATGAGTACAACTCCTAAATAACCACTAGAGAAGCTCTTTCATCCAAGGCAAAGCTGCCCATTCACATATCCACAGCACCACGCTAAGGGACAAGACTACTGAACCATCCTACCACAACCAAAGAGCAGTCCTGAACTACTATCTACCTCATCGGTGACCCTTGGACTATCATTGATTGGACTTTACTGGACTTTATCATGTACAATATCTCTACACTGTGAATGGTTCAACTGTAATCATGTATTGTCTTTCCGTTGACTGGTTAGCACACAACTGTACGTCGGTACAAGTGACACTAAACTGAACTAAACGGAAACTGAAGATTGAGAAACTTTTTCAAAACCACTTTGAAAATGTGCCACATCTCCACAAACCCTAGGAATCTCTAGCCCAGGACACTTCTACGCGCGTAAGGAGCAGTTTATTTCATGCACCACGCAAAATAATTAATTCCCTTGCACCTCAGTGTTGAACATCTGCATTGTGCACCATCTCAAGCACACACAGTCGTTACACAGCTGGACTAGTGTCATTTAGTTTAGAGATACTGCATTGGGAACAAGCCCTTTGGTCCACCGAGTCCGTGCCGAACAGCGATTACCCCATCCACTAGCACTATCCGACACACCAAAGATAATAGAGCAGAGCAAGATAGACCACTCGACCCTAAAAACCGTAGTACGTCACGGCGCCGTTTTAGTAGGCAGAAAGTACCAAGGGCGGCACGCTGGCGCAGTGGTAGAGTTGCTGCCTTACAACGAATGCAGCGCCGGAGACTCAGGTTCGATCCTGACCACGGGTGCTGTACTGTATGGAGTTTGTACGTTCTCCCCGTGACCTGTGTGGGTTTTCGAGATCTTCGGTTTCCTCCCACACTCCAAAGACGTACAGGTTTGTAGGTTAATTGGCTTGGCAAATGTAAAAATTGTCCCTAGTGGGTGTAGGATAGTGTTAATGTGCGGGGATCGCTGGGCGGCGCGGACCCGGTGGGCCGAAGGGCCTGTTTCTGCGCTGTATCTCTAAAAAATCTAAATCTAAACTTGCAGAAACATTTTAAAAGAAAAATAACAAAAATCTGTGAATTGATAGATGAGGTATATTCTGCATTTTAATGGTATCATCACACATACTGTTCCCCCGAAACACTGATTACACTGTGAGAGGCTTAAAGGACGGCGCGCGGGTTTTGCCTACTAAAATGGCGGACGTTACGTCCTTTGCGTACGACACTTCAGTATACGCGATTTCGACGGAGTGGTTCATCTTGCTCCTCTAGTATCTTTGCTACACACTGGGAACAATTTACAAATCTTGCTAAAGCCAATTAACTTATAAAGCTGCACGTCTTTGGAGTGTAGGAGAAAACCCACCCGGTCTCAGGGAGAACGTACAAACTCCATACAGACAGCACCCGTAGTCAGGATCAAACCCGGGTCTCTGGTGCCGCAAAGCAGCAACTCTACCACTGCGCCACCGTGCAGCCACATAGACTACTCCAGCAGTACCTCTTTATCCTATAACCTGAGCCTTCAAGAAGAAAAAAGGCTTCAACTACACAGAGGAAGCACCATCGGCAAGTTCCTCTCGAAGTTGCACACTGTGCTGGATTGGAGATCTATCACGATTCCTTTGTTGTATCAGTATTGGTATTATTTTACTCTCGTCAATTATCGTTATTATTATCATTATTTATAATGATGCATGCATCCAGCTTAATCAAATCATACTATCCACAAGTATAATCAAGCCTTACACACGTACAGCAGGTAGTGCAAAGAGAAAAATGCCAGAGTGCAGAATATAGTTTATGGTTACAAGGAATTCCAGCATCTGCAATGAATTAGGGTGGAAGATCAGGACTACCTCTTAACTTAAGGGGGAGATCATTTAGTAGTTTGATAAAAGAGAGGAAGAAGCTGTCCTTCTGCCTAGTGGTGCCTGCCTTCAAGCTTTCTGGGTCTACGTTCCGAGTCCTGGAACACCTCACCCTCCTCAAACAACACTGCACCAGAAACAAACTGCGGCAAATCTAGAAGACAGCTCAGCATTACCTTTTCAAGGACTATTAGTGCCAAACCAGTAATGGTGGGCTTGGCAGGGAATGCCTGGGCTCCAAAAAAAAAGAGGAAGGCAGACGTTCACATGCACCTCCTCTAACCTCATCTACTGCATCTGGTGTTCCAAATGTGGGCTCCTGTACAACGGCGAGCCCAAACATAGACGGCAACCATTTCAAGTCCTCTTCCCGTTCCCACACTGACCTTTCTGTCCTGGGCCTCCTCCACTGCCAGAGTGAGGCCACATGCAAATTGGAGGAACAGCACCTCATACTTTGCTTGAGCAGCTTACACTCCAGCAAGGTGAACATTAAATTCTCTAATTTCAAGTCACTTCATCTTACATCACCCCTCACCTTTCCCTCGACACCCCCTTCCTCCACCCAAGTCATTTTACCAGTTCCACGGTTCTCCACATTGTTTCTCTTGAGATCACGCCTTCCCTAACCAACAATAGACCTACCAGGTACCGTCCCGCCCGAGGTTATTGGTGGACGGCCCTGATTCTTGCCTTCATCTCCCCCCCCCCACCCCCCCCCCCCCCCGACTTTCTACTTTCAGTCTGAAGAAAGGTACCGCACACAAACATCGCCCATCCGTTTCCTCCAGAGATGGTGTCTGACCCGTTGAGTTACTCCAGCACTTTGTGTCTATCCAAGTTGAAGAATACATTGGCATGGCCTCTGTGAGCCAATGTGGTTGACTCTCAACCATGTCAGTTCACGGACAATCAGCGATGGAGACAGGGTCTCGACCCGAAACGCCACCTATTCCTTCTCTCCAGAGATGCTGTCTGACCCGCTGAGTTACTCCAGCTTTTTGAATCTATCTCGCCAGCAATGTCCACATCTTATGAATGAATAATAAGCTGCGGGTTGATGTGCAGCCACCATTTCAAGTTATTAAACCCCGAAGGCAATTTACAATAACAAGTCTTCACGAAACAGCAGTGCGATGATGAATAAATAGTCTGTTTTAGCAGTGGTGGTTGCGGGAATAAAATTGGCCAGGACTTCAGACCAAATGCTCTTCTTCAAATAATGCCTTTAGATCTTTTTCGCTTGTGAGAGAGCAGATGTGGCTTCGACTTAACATCTCATCTGAAAGACATCACCCCTGACCACACCGCTGTGTCTCAACACTGAACTGGCAGCAACGGCTCGGATTACACGTTCATATCAAATGGGAACCCACTCTTCTGACAGAAAAACAAAAGGCTACTCAATGACCGACCCTCTGACGATAAACAAGGACATATCCCTAACCAGCAATCCTTCGCAGGTCCAAAGGAAGAATCTATTAATATAGCTCCTTATCACATCTATTTAAAGCATTTTTTAAAGTGTTTCACATAGAGTGAGCTGCTTCAGAACTATGACTGTTACATTCACAAATACAAAATCTATTGTCGGTCAGCTAAATCCCACAACCTTTAATCACAGATGACTAATTTATCGTTAGTTGGGAGAGGGGGAGGGGGATGGGGAGGGATGGGGGATTTGTAAGGGGGTGGGGGTGGGTAGCCGAGTGAAAGATTGCCTGAAATACCATGAAAGCACCTTGTTAATCTGTCTCTTGAGTCTGGGAGTCTTCATCCATGAAAATGATGATCAAAGTCAGAAAACAAAGATCTGCCCCATTTAACTGACAAGGTGAAGGCTCTGTGAGGTAGGACCCCAGTCTAGGGTCCTTCTGCTGCTGGACATTGAGGGTCTGGGTCTGGTAGGGGGCATCCCTCAAACAAGGGAGGGGATATCATCGCAGATGAGCACGCGAATGGCAAGAGTGTTTTTCTTGAGAGATAGATGCTAACACTACTGAGTATGACACCATTGAGTGGGTAGACAGCGAGAATATATGAAGAGCTTTTGTGTCGTTTTTGTTTTGTTCCTATTTTTTCTTCTGAGTAAAATTTATTTTTTAAATAAAAAAATTAAACCTGCTTAACACCGAGACTCAAAAGCCGATTTTATTAGATAGCCTCACCTTTCCTGTTTAGTTTAGTTTACTTTAGACTTTAAAGATACAGGCCACCCTTACACCATCCAACACACTGGAGCCTATTTACAGAAGCCAATTAACTAACAAACCTGCACGTTTTTGTAGTGTGGGAGGAAACCGGAGTACCTGCAGAAAACCCACGCGGTCAGAGGGAGAACGTACAAACTTTGTACAAGCAGCACCCGTAGTCAGGATTGAACCCGGGTCTCTGGCGCTGTGAGGCAGCAACTCTACCGCTGTGCCACCCTGTTCTTGGTTCTTGGTCCTCCAAAATATTCCACATGGACTTTTCTTTGCCTTCCATCACAGTGAGGGTGTGCCTGGAGGAATCACTGTGATGGTTGTCTGTGTTAAACTGTAATTGTGTGTCTTGTGCTCTTTATTGTTTATTGTTTATGACTGCATGGTGACGACAATTTCATTCAAATCTATTTTTGAATGACAATAAAAGCAATTTGAATTTGAATTTGAATTTGAAACTGGAGGTGGCGGAATATGGACTTAAGCAAGAAGTGCTTCTTGGAGAAGAGCTGCCTTAAATTTAGTTGTGTCTGGTTGAATAACTATAGTAAGGTGAAGACTATTCCATGCTTTAATTGTGCGCGGGAAGAATGAATTGTTGTACACATCTGTCTTGATAGCTGGTATCTCAAATTGAATCGAATGCCCTCGTCTACTCCTGACAGGTTTGGGTTTGGTGTAGATGTGGTCATCTATGTCGAGCTGACCATTTAACATTTTGTAAAAACAGGTCAAACAGTGGGCTTTACGTCTGTCTGGGAGAGTGCTCCACCCCAATGAATTTAGAAGTTCGGTAACACTCGCTTCTCTCTCAGAGGTATTTGTAACAAAACGAGCTGCCTGTCTTTGGACACGTTCGATGGAAGAAATGTTTTTATTTGTGTATGGGTCCCATGCTGCAACTGTGTAGTCCAAACGTGGTCTAACAAGGGTGAAGTGTAACGTCTCCTTGATAGAAGTTGAACAATGATAAAAGTTGCGTCTCACAAAATTTAGGACACCTGTTGCTTTCACTGTTGCATGATGAGTCTGACCATTCCAACGTAGATCGTTCTGTATTTTGATGCCAAGATACTTGGTCTGTTTGGATTCTTCAATGGTGGCACCAAGGATATTGTATGATGTTTCGCCTGGTTTCCTCCTCCTGGTGACACGCATGGTTTCACATTTGGAAGGATTGGACTGCATCCCCCATTGTAGTGACCACTCAACCATAGTATCCAGATCTTTTTGGAGAGCATCTTTATCATCAGCTGACTTAATTGGACGGCACAGCAAACAATCATCAGCGAATAGTCTGGTCGTGCTTGTGACTGAGTCAAGCGACTGTTGGAAAATGAACTGCAAAACAGGAGCCAGTTCTTCGGCCGCGATCTTAAGGGCTTGATTCTGTATTTGGTCAAGTCCAATAGCTTTTGTATGGATAGACACCCAAACACACACTTCCAGTCAAATATTAGTATTATAGTTTATTAAAACCCTTGTCTGCTTCTTCTATGAGAAAAAGATACATAACAAACGAGGAATATAAATAATACTCGTATTATCATCTGTAATATACATCAGATGTCTGTAGTTTGTGTATCTGCTGTTTGCAGCTTTTACATGACTGGGAGTCTCAAACTCAGATAGAAATCACAGTGAACTTGCATCTAGGTGCAATTTGCAATAAGCAATGGATAATTGGAACATATTCCAAACTGGTGGGTCTATCAGTCTGCCAATCCCATTTTGCGAACGCAGGAGACTGCAGATGTTGGAATCTTGAGTGGAAAAACAAGCAGCTGGAGGAACTCAGTGGGGCCAGGCAGAATCTGCACCCCCCCACAGAAGCTGCCTGACTCCCATATCGGTGAGGCCTTCGGCATCCACAATTACCCTCAAAGTGATGAAAAGCGACCGAAAATAGCCTGTGGTTGCCAATAACTCGATCCCCAGATAGACGGGGAGCGCACATAAAACATATCTGTTGGGTAATGTGGTTTTATTTTAGGCAGATTTTCCAGGATCATCGGGACTGGCTGGTGGTTCCTCTAGGAAAGGAAAGCTGTGTACTCGGAATTCATTATTGTTGGATGAGCAACAAGTACTTATGGGCCGTTGCAGTGATTCCACCATGCTGCTATCAGCAGGGTGGTTGAGGTCTCGATCTTGTGTCATGCATGACAAAGGCATGATGGAATTTCTCCTCGTGGTTTAGCCAACCCTCGGGACATCATGAGGCTATTCTACCCCTTTCCCTTATCAAAAAAAGAAAATTACTGCAGCATAAATGCATCCTAGCAACGGCAGTTCCTTGGACTTTCCTGCCAAGTGCTGTTGGTGCGAGCAGCCAACAGATTATCCCTCCCGAAGATAGACACAAAAATCGCTGGGCGGCGCAGACCCGGTGGGCCGAAGGGCCTGTTTCTGCGCTGTATCTCTAAATCTAAAAAAATCTAAAAAGCTGGAGTAACTCAGCGGCACAGGCCGTATCTTTGAAGACAAGGAATGGGTCGAGACCCTTCTTCGGTGCCACTGAGTTACTCCAGCATTTTGTGTCTACCTTCAGTCTAAACCAGTAAATGGTTTAAAAGATTTTCATTGAACAGTATGTAAAAAAAGAAATTTTAACTGTACCTTTAGGTACAGTATTTTAGGTACATGTGATAATAAAGTACCATTGAACCATTTGGGCGGCCTGGTGGCGCAGCGGCAGAGTTGATGCCTAACAGCACCAGAGATCCAGGTTCGATCCTGACTATGGGTGCTGGCTGTACGGAGTTTGTACGTTCTCCCCATGACCACGTGGGTTTTCCTCAGGTGCTCAAGTTATCTCCCACACTCCAAAGACGTACAGGTTTGTCAGTTTGTAGATTAATTGGCTTCAGCAAAAATTGTAAATTATCCCTCGTGTGTAAGATAGCACCACTGTATGGGTGATCACTGATCGGTCGGTGCACACTTGGTGGGCCGAAGGGCCTGTTTCCCCACTGTATCTCTAAACTAAACATTTAACCATGTTTCCGATGTGAACAGTTCTACTACCAAGGCTTAAACCCATAATCCAGGGAGGCATGCTGGAATAATAAGAATGCAAGGTATTGTTTTTCCAATGAGAAGTGAAACCGAGTCTGTTTAGATGTGAAAGGAATCAAGTCATTCTTCCTGATATTATGGCTAATATTTAACCTTTAACCAATATCTACAATTGGAGGAACCGGAATAGCACAAAAAGGACAGATGTTGCAGGAAAATGTATTATAAGGTGGGCGTAATAATGTATTATGTATAATGTATTATGTATAAATGTATTATGCATAAATGTATTATGCATAAATGTATTATAAGGTGAACGTATAAATGAGATTAGTGAGTCAGGGATTTAGCAGAAAGTGATGGGTGCCTGGAACGCACTACTAGGGCTGCATGTAGACTGGAATGGTAAAGGGCAAGTAGCCAGGACAAAGAGCTGTGGGGAGGAGTGAAACAAGACTAGCGAGCAATGGATGGATAGAGGCGAGTGGGGATTGATTGGGAGGCATCAGTCAGGTGGGAAAGGGCCTCCTCTACTTTGGACAGAGCTGAAACACACCTCTCTAGATTCCTGTAGCCTTCTGGATTTCCTGGTTACCTGCCATTTTAATCCCCCTCCTCATTCCCTCCAGCAACTTGGCCTCACCCACTGCCAGGGTGAGACCAAATGCACACCAGAGGAACAACACCTCATATTCCTTCGGGTGGTCTACAACCCAATGATGAGAAAAATAAAGACATAACATGCTAAAGTAACCTAGTGGACCAGGCAGCATCTCTGGAGAACATGGATAAGTGATGTTATGGATTGGAGCTGTTCTTCAGACTGATTTGCCAATAGCATGGGCATTGTATTCTCTAATTTCAGATACCCTTTCTTTCTCCTATTCTCTATCCTGATATTCTCTCACACACTCTTCTTCCGATCTTATTTCCCAACACCGTTTCTTTCCATCCCTTACCTTCCCTTGCTCCTCCAACTGTATCCTCCCCTCCCCTCCCCCCCCCCCCCCCATCTGCCACTACCCCTCATTCAGTTCCATTCTTCACCACCCTTTCCCATCAAATGCCTTTTGTTCTCCACATATCACCTCCCAACCTCTGTCACCATCTCCATCATTCCCTCCCCCATCTGACTCTTACCTTCTGATCAACCTCTCTCACCTGTGTCCACCTATCACTCGCTAGTACTTGTCACACCCCTTCAACTAACTCTTTACACTGGCCACTTCCCATCTACTCAAAGTCCAGATGAAGGATCTCGACCCAGAACATCAACTGTTCATTTCCCTGACCCGTAAACATAGGAGAGGCTGGGTTTGTTTCCGATGGACCTTGGAAAGAGGAATTTAAATGTGCTGGGCTTTGGAGTGTTTGATGTTGTGGTCCAAACACATTTGCACAACCTCAACTTAACATATTTTCTTTGGATGAGTATTTGGTGGGGTCGGCTGCCTTCCATTTGTACAAACCCCTGGATATGAAGCAATAGACAATAGACAATAGGTGCAGGAGGAGGCCATTCGGCCCTTTGAGCCAGCACCGCCATTCAATGTGATCATGGCTGATCATTCTCAATCAGTACCCCGTTCCTGCCCTCTCCCCAAACCCTTCCAAAGCCTTCCAAAAGCAAGGACATGATCATCTGTGCACTGATTTGTGGTCTTTCATGCCTCTGAGTGGGACTGTGTGGATACAGGATGTTTCCACCAGTGGGATAGTTTTGGACTAGAAACATAGAAAAATAGGTGCAGGAATAGGCCATTCGGCCCTTCGAGCCGGCACCGCCATTCAATGTGATCATGGCTGATCACCCAAAATCAGAACGTCGTTCCTGCTTTCACCCCATATCCCTTGATTCTGTACTAGAGGACAGCCTCAGAATTAAAGCACTTCCTTTAGGAAGGAGATGATGAGGAATTTCTTTAATCAGAGGGTGGTGAATCTGTGGAATTCTTTGCCGCAGAAAGCTCTGGAGGCCATCAATTGATATTTTTAAGGCAGAGACAAGATAGATTCTTGATTAGTCAGGGGATATGGGGAGAAGGCAGGAGAATGAGGTTCGGAGGTACAGATAGATCAGCTATGATTGAATGGCAAAGTAGACCAGATAGGCCGAATGGCCTAATCGTGCTCCTATCACTTATGACCTTATGACTCAGCATTGTCAGCCTTGGCTCACCACTTTGTCAATCTAAATTGAAATGGAAACTGCTCAGAACTGTAATGGCCCCCAGTCCATCAGCGAGTGTTTTTATTTTTGTTCACTTTAACCTTATTTCATGTCCAACTATTCAAATGGTTGACTGAAGCACTTAAGCACCACCAGGTTTATGAATCAAAATAAGCTTCCTCTACAAGACAAACGGACATAAGAGCCCATTTTGAACCACAATATTTGAAGTGGCTCGTTCTATGTTCTAAAATAAATAGTAGAAGGTATGTTGCGGCCAGAATTTTGGACTTTGAAGGCCACAAATTATCTGTGGGCCTGTCCACAAATATGCATCACAAGTTGCCAGCCAAAAAAAATCACATACACTGAAATTCATTCAGTCAGAATGTTCGTCATATTCACATGTTTTTGTCAAAGAAAGAAGCTGTGTTGTCTGACCTTTCTTATGGTGAGTGGTTCGAATGAATAACTATGAGGCGATCGCTGTTCTTTCATATTCCGAAATTCCCCCAGTCACTTTGAACAAAGCAGTCCATGCTATGCATTAGTCAGCAGAACTGGATGCATGATTTCAGAATCTACTGGTAGAGTCATACAGTGTGGAAACAGGTCCTTCGGCCCAACTTGCCCACACCAACCGACATGCCCATTCATCTTGATCCACCTGCTTGCGTTTGGCCCATACCCCTCTAAACCTATCCTATCTATGCACCTGTCAAAATGCTTCTCAAACATTGTGATAGTATCTGACTCAACTACCTCCTCTGGCAGCTTGTTCCATGTACCTTTTTTAACCATTGTGTAAAAAAATGTTACCCCTCAGATTCCTATTAAAACTTTCCCCTCCTCACATTAAACCTATGCCTTGTAGTTCTCTGGTCAAAAACTTTTAAGATTGCATTTGCCCAATCTATTCCTCTGAAGGGTCTCGACCCGAAACGTCACCCATTCCTTCTCTCCTGAGATGCTGCCTGACCTGCTGAGTTACTCCAGCATTTTGTGAATAAATACAATCTATTCCTCTCATAACTTTGTACATCTCTATAAGATCATCCTCCTGCGCTCCAAGGAATAAAGCCCTATCCTGCTCATCCTCTCCCGCTAGCTCAGTCCCTCAAATCCTGGCAACATCCTCATAAGTCTTCTCTGCACCCTTTCCAGCTATTCAGCATCTTTCCAACAACATGGTGACCAAAACAGAACACAATATTCTAAATGTGCCCCCCCCCCCCCAATGTCTTACATAACTGCAACATGACCTCCCAACTTCTATACTCAATACTCTGACTGATGAAGGCCAATGTGCCAAAAGCCTTTTTGACCACCCGATCTACGTGCGGTGCTACTTTCAACAAACTATGTACCTGTACTCCTAGTTCCCTCTGCTCTACAACACCCCCCATAACCCTACCATTCACTGTGTGGGTCCTGCCCATGTTAGACTTCCCAAAATACGACATCCCTCATTTCTCCGTATTAAATTCCACCAACCATTGTTCAGCCCACCTGCCACACTTGACCTCACCAAAGACTCGCATTTGACTTCATCACAAACTTCACAGCCACTGTGCAATTCTTTGCCTTGTATTTGTTTGCTACAATATTAACCAATTTGGGTGATGCAATCAGTCCAATGGTTACCTTAAAATTGCTCCCCCCCCCTCTCGGCTTATCTGCCTTAAGCGGACTTGGCTCATCGCTCTCCTTTCAACTTCCCCTGCTCTTTTGACGCTGAAAGGGAAAAGACTGCAACCACTTACCTGTACTTTAGACATAATAGACATAAGAAAATAGGAGCAGGAGTAGGCAACAGGTCATCAAGGCAGCTTTGCCATTCATCATGATCATGGCTGATCTGCCCCAAGTCTTGTTTCCTTTTCTGTGTTAGTTCCCCTCTGCCACCAATTCTGCAATCTTTCAACAATTTATCTACCTCCTCTAAGTACCTCTAATGATCCAGTCTCCACAAACCTCCATGGCACAGAGTCACTGAGAGTCATGACCATCTATGAGAAATTCTTATGCACCACAGATTTAAGCTGAGGCAAGACATAAGATAGAAACATAGAAAATAGGTGCAGGAGTAGGCCATTCGGCCCTTCGAGCCTGCACCGCCATTCAATATGATCATGGCTGATCATCCAGCTCAGTAGCCTGTACCTGCCTTCTCTCCATACCCCCTGATCCCTTTAGCAAAAAGGGCCACATCTAACTCCCTCTTAAACATAGCCAATGAACTGGCCTCAACTACCTTCTGTGGCAGAGAATTCCACAGACTCACCACTCTCTGTGTGAAGAAATGTTTTCTCATCTCGGTCCTAAAAGACTTCCCCCTTATCCTTAAGCTGTGACCCCTGGTTCTGGACTCCCCCAACATCGGGAACAATCTTCCCGCATCTAGCCTCTCCAACCCCTTAAGAATTTTATCAGATGAAATACAATGCAAAACATGTGGCATAATCCACCTCTGTGCATAAAACTGAAACATTGGCAACTGATTAGAAAATATTGAAGACCTGGGTGTCCTTGTACACACATCACTGCAAGCTAACTTGCAGGTGAGGCAAATTATTAGGAAGGAAAATGGCACATTGATCTTCATTGTGAAATGATTTTTGTACAGGAGTAAAGATATCCAACAACTTGAGCACAATACGAAGTGCTGGAGTAACTCAGTGGGTCAGGCAGCATAGTTTCAGTTCGGGACCCTTCTTCAGACATGAATCATTGCTTATATATTCCCTTCACAGATGCTGCCTGCCCCGCTGAGTTACTCCAGCATTTAATGCTTTGCTCAAGATGCTTGTGTCACCGTATCCTACATCTTATTGCATTTATATAAATCATTGAAAAGATTGTGGATAGAGAATTATGTAAACCTCAAAAAGAGGATACACTTGCCATTGACAGAGCAGAGCAAAGATGCACCTGAAAGGCTCAATTTCTGAAGAAAAAGGATGGGTGACGTTTTAGGTTGCCTTACAGCGGCAGAGACTCGGGTTCGATCCTGACTACGGGTGCTGTCTGTACAGAGTTTGTACGTTCTCTCTGTGACCATGTGGGTTTTCTCCAGGTGCTCCAGTTTCCTCCCACACTCCAAAGACGTATAGGTTTGTGGTTAATTGGCTTCGGTAAACAAAATTGCAAAATTGTCCTTCGCGTGTAGGAGAGAGTTAGTGTCTGGGATGATTGCTGGCTGGCACAGACTCTGTGGGCCGAAGGGCCTGTTTCTGTGCTGTATCTCTAAAATCTAAAGAAGTGATACTATGGTGCACTGGTCTTCTAAAAACCAGGTCTTCATATTTTAACAATTTTATTACAATACTATAATAACAATAATAATAACAATAATATTACCAAAAGATTACTAAAGTTTAAGACATAATATCTATGAATCAAATTACGCGGCCCTCTGCCCTTAAGCAGCTTATAGGGCGATGATCTAACAGAGACACCATCAGCAAGGAGCAATGTTTATGCCTTGCTGTCTGCAAAACGTCTCGACCTGAAACATCACATAACCATGTTCTTCCTTGAGATGCTGCCTAACCTGCTGAGTTATGGTACGATACGATAGAATTTTATTTATCCCAGGAGGGAAATTGATCAAAGGAGCGAAATTGATCAAAGGAGGGCAATGGACCCAATCCAGCACTTCGTGTCCACTGCCGACAAGTGTCAAGCTCATTGATCGACCCACAAAACCCCAATTCTACCAGGACAACGGAACACTTTTCGACCACCTCCTGCACTATCATTGACTTGCTTTATTTCTCATGGTGTTTTGCATTCATGCCTTATTCAAGTCAAGTCAAGTTTATTTGTCACATACACATACACGATGTGCAGTGAAATGAAAGTGGCAATGCCTGCGAATTGTGCACAAAAAAGAATTACAGTTACAGCATATAAATAAAGTTAATAAGTTACTATGGTGTAGACAAAAATTTAGTCTCTGGAGTTATAAAAGTTGACAATCCTGATGGCCTGTGGGAAGAAACTCCGTCTCATCCTCTCCGTTTTCACAGCGTGACAGCGGAGGCGTTTGCCTGATCGTAGCATCTGGAACAGTCCGTTGCTGGGATGGCAGGGGTCCCTCATGATCTTGCTTGCTCTGGATCTGCACCTCCTGATGTATAGGTCCTGCAGTCTTTACGCAGTCTTTTTTTCTTTTCACTATTTTGCAGCATTTATGTGTAATTCATATATAATTTATATTTCCGTGTGTTGTCTGAGTCTATGTGCTTGTGATGCAGCTGCATGATTTTCATTCTACCTGTACCTCACCAGACTTCTGCAGATGAAGAATAAATTATTGACTTGTTAAAATGAAGCTCTGAATACCTGGTAAGTAAATGTAAATAAGAAAATACCTGATAAATAAAGTTCTATCGTATCGTATAATATTGTATCATAAGTTCAGAAGCTCAGAAGTTATTGGAGTAGAATTGGGTCACTCGGCTCAAGTCTATTCCGCCATTCAATCATGGCTGATCTATTTTTCCCTCTCAACCCCATTCTCCTGCCTTCTCCCCATAACTCCTAATACCCATGCTAATCAAGTACCTATCAATCTCCGCCTTAAAGATATCCATTGACGACCTCCACTGCTTTCTTTGGCGATGAATTCCACAGATTCACCACCCTCTGACAGAAGAAATTCCTCCTCATGTTCAGGACCAAACGTCCAGGTGGTGTTTAGAAATGTTTGGGCATGATATCGATAACTTGGTTAAAATTGTGCCCTCTAACTAACCAAGTGGAAAACACCTGTCATCGGCTTTCACAGTCGAGTTGCTGCCTTATAGCACTTGCAGCATCAGAACCCCAGGTTCGATCTCAACCACGAGTGCTGTCTGTATGGAGTTAGTACATTCTCCCGGTGACCACATGGGACTTCTCTGAGATCTTTGGTTTCCCACCACACTCCAAAGACGTACAGGTTTGTAGGTTAATTGGCTTGGTATAAGTGTAAATGGTCCCTAGTGCGTGTAAGAAAGTGTTAATGTGTCGCGATGGCGGACTCATTGGATCCCTAAAACTAAAACTAAAAAAACTAAGAATATCTTTCTGTATAAAATCCTTTTAAAACATTTAATGTTAGTGAAGTTTCTGAGAGGTGTGATAACAATAACGTTGCTTCTCCACGGAACAGCCAACACAAATAAAGCGAAGAGTAATTTATAAATCCGTGGTAAAGAATCTGCCAGTTCTTTCATTTAATTACTAACTATCCACAACCATTGGTTTCATAATAAGACGGGTTAGAGAAGCAGACTTAATAAGGACAAAATATTTTTTGCGTTCCAACGGTGGTACACTGCAGGTCATTAAAAAATAAAGTCTCTAAAATAGTATCCAACCACATCTGCAGTAGTTCCTCAGCAGCCTCGGTAATAGGCCCCAATATGTCAGGGGTTCTCGTGCCAAAGGAAACTTTATGTAATGTCTGCAACGACTTGGAGCCAAAGGCAACAGAGCCAAGAATCCGTAAGTATGCAAAACCCTTTTCAAAAATTGGTCGGAATTAAGACAAGCATTTCAAAACACTCAGGGATATTTCTGTCTCTTTGCTCTGTTCGAATGCCTCGAGTCTGCTCTTAGCCTTTTCGAAGATCTTCCTTTTGCGGAAGATGTGAGATTTATGTGAGATTTAGCGGCTGCCGTTTGTTTGTTTGGAAGTCAGCTCTCCCCCTCCCTCCCTCCCATGGGAGCGGAGGAGCGATGTCTTTGGCCTTGTGCACCAGCCATGTAGATTTTCTACTTTGCCGGGCTGTGTTGAAAACAAGGAGATGGGGAGATGGCATTTTATTAATTAAAATGCAGACAGCGTCCTTCCTACACCCCTATAGCCTTCACAGGACACACAGCACAGAGCAGTGCTGCACAAGAACAAGCCCTTCCACCCACAATTTGGTTTTGAGATACAGCGCGGAAACAGGCCCATCGGCCCATCGAGTCGGTGCCAACCAGTGATCACCCATACGCTAACACTATCCTACACACTAGGGACAAGGTACAATTTTTACCAAACACCAATTAACCAAAAAAAACCTTAGTCTCCAAGCCTGTGGAGTGTGGGATGAAACTGGGCAGCCTCTTCTCCCTTTATTTAAGGGGAGAGAACCTGTGGATTTTAGGCCAATGAACTGCGTGTCAGTGGATGGAAAGCTATGGGAGAGAATTCTTTGGGATAAGATTTAATCTAATTTGAAAGGATAGGGACAGTCAGATTGTTGGTTTTGAACATGGTAGGTTGAGTCTTTCTCATTTGATCGAGTTTTTTGAGGTGATGAAGGAGATCAAAGGCTAGGGCAGTGGAGGCTATCTACATGGATTTTGGTAAGGCATTTGATAGAGTCCCCCATTGTAGGCTGATCCAGAAGATTAAGATGCATGAGATTAACAGTGACTTGGCTGCATGGATTCAGATCTGGCTTACTGATAGAAGACAGAGGGGTTGTGGTGGGAGGACAATATTCAGGCTGGAGGTCTGTGACCAGTGGAATTCCACAGAGACCTGAGCTCTGACCTCTGCTGTTTGTGATATATTAAAAAAATGACTCGGATTCAAACGTCGACGGGTTGGTGATTAATAAATTTGCAGATTACACCACGATTGTTGAGACTGTGAGGAATGCTGTCAAAGTATGCAGCGAGACAGAGATCGGCTACAGAAAAGGGCAGAGAAATGGCAGAGGGACTCTAATCTGAGTATGTTTGAGGTGTTGCACTTTGGGTGGTCAAAATGAGGGGAAAATACACAATTAAAATATATTATCAATAAACCCTTAACAGCATTGGTGGACAGAGGGATCTTGGGGTCCAAGTCCATAACTCCCTGAAAATGGCAACACAAGTAAATAGAGTGGTAAAAAAGGCATATGGATGGGAGCATCTATATACTAGAACTCTCGTTTGTTTGTTTGTTTGTTCCTGAACTTCAGCCAAAACGGTACACGATAGCCCGACAATTTTAGGCCCACCTTACTCACCATCATCCCTTTGGTGCTAATGGAAGCCGTTTCATTGAAATCGGTGTTATATTTTTAAAGTTATTCACATTTTAATGTTTAAATCTATCTCCTAGGGAGAGGGAGGGAGGGAGGGAGGTGGAGGGAGGGGGGGAGGAGGGAGGATAAGGGGGGTTGAGGGAGATGGAGTGGGGGGGAGGGGAAGGGGGGGTGGAGGGGTGGAAGGAGGGGGAGGGGGAGGTGGGGTGGGAGGGGGGAGGGGAAGGGGATGGGGACAGGGAAGGGAAGGGGGAGGGTGGGGGAGAAGGGGAGGGGGTGGGTGGGGAGAGGGGGAGGGGGAGGGTGGGGGAGAGGGGTAGGGGGGAGGGGGAGATGGGGGAGGGGGGGGGAGAGGGTGCTGCACCAATGCAGGAGAGGTTTGGGCCCAACGGGTCCACTTGGTCTAGTTTTGTATAAGAGTCAGGAACTCATGATGCAGCTGTATAGATGTTTGGTTGGGCTGCATTTGGATTTTAGAGCGCAATTCTGGTCATCTCATTACAAGAAGGATGTAGAGGCTTTGGAAAGGATGCAGAAGAGGTTTACCAAAATGGTGTCAGTATTATGCGGTATTAGGTATAGGGAGAGGTTGGACAGACTGGGATTGTTTTCTCCTGAATGCCGGAGATTGCAGTGAGACTTGATGGAAGGATATCCAATTTTGAGAGGCATAGATAGGGTCAACAGTCAGAATCTTTTTCCGCAGGATGGAAAATCCAAACACTACAAGGCCACAGTTTAGGGTGAGAGAGACAAAGTTTAACGGAGATGTGTGGAGCAGGTTTTTTGTACGGAGGGTGGGGTGGTTGATGGTTGAAGCAGATTCTTTTGGATCGGCGCATGGACATGCAGGGATTTGCAGGGATTGGAGGGATATGTATAACATGCAGGTAGATAAGAGATGGTTTTGGCATCATGTTTGGCACAGACATTGTGGGCCGAAGGGCCTTTGCATGCATTGTACTGTTCTATGTTCTAAAAGCTGTTATGGTATCTGAAGAAGGGTCTCGACCCGAAACGTCACCTATTCCCTCTCTCCTAGATGCTGCCCGACCCGCTGAGTTACTTCAGAATTTTGTGATACCTTCGATTTGTACCAGCATCTGCAGTTATTTCCTACCTCAACTACCTTAGTTTAGTTTAGTTTAGTTTAGAGATACATTGTGGATACAGGTCCTTTGGCCCAGTGATCCTCACACATTAACACTCTCCTACACACACGGGGGACCATTTTTACATTCATACAAAGCCAATGAACCTACAAGCCTGTACGTCTTCGTCGTGTGTGAGGAAACCGAAGATTTCGGAGAAAACCCACGTGGTCACGGAGGGAACTCACAAAGACCGTACAGACAGCACCCGTGGTCGGGATTGAACCCGGGTCTCTGGCACTGTAAGCGCTATAAGGCAGCAACTCTACCGCGGTGCCACCGTGCCGCCCTCCTCTGGAAGCTCATTCCATGTACCCACTCCCAGAAGTACATGAGAAAAGAATCATGGAAAAGAGTGTTTGTCCGACTTACCGCCCCAGGGCCTCATTTTAAAATGTTGGCAGGCTTTATATCCCGAGTTTCCTGTCGGGACATTTTGTTCAGCTCTTGCAAAGTTCTGGTCAATGTGAAGTGGAGATTGGCCTTTGTTCTGCTGATCATGGGATGCTTTTGACCACATCCCCGTCAGAACATCTCCATTCTTTCTTCCCTCATGTTTTATTGAATCATCAAACACCACAGGGATGTGATCATTCACAGATTTACAACAGCAGAAAGCGGCAATATTGGAGCACGAGGGGAGGGAGTCAATCCAACTGGATGGTTGCCAACAATGGAAAATGTGGAAGGAAGGGAAACCCAGGCAGGCTTGGACGTTATAGTGGAGCATGAGACAGGACTGCAGGAACAAACAAACCTTGGACCAATGCTCATGGCTTGAGGGGAACATTAAAATGTTCCCAGAGTAATGAAAATGGCAACGCAAATGGAGAGAGTGATAAAAGAAGGTATATGATAGGCCTAGATAAAGGTGAGTTACTCCAGCTTTTTGTGCCCATATATATTGTGATGTTTGATGGACTGTGTGGGGTGGGAGGACCTGTTGCTCCTCCCGTGCAGCAGGTGGCGCTGCACAGGACAAAGGGAGATGTTTTGTACATAGTTATCTTGGCTGTACACAGTATGGAGTGTGCAGTCAAATTGTGGGGTTGCAGCCATTTTAGTTGTCTTGCTGCCAGCATTGAGTTAATGTAATAAAGACTTCTGTTGTACCTTGAAGACTTGCAAAGTTTCATACAGGCATAGGACAAGAACACGAAATATATATCATGATTGCCTTTGTAGGTTGGGGGTATTAAGTAGAAGAGTTGGGAAGTCATGTCGCACTTTAGAGGACTTTGGGTTAGACTGCATTTGGAGTATTGCAGACAGTTTTGGTCGTCCCATTACAGGAGAGACATGGCGGGTTTGGAGAGGGTGCAGAAGAGGTTCATCAGAATGCTGGCTGGATTAGAAGGCATTAGCTATAATGAGAGGTTGGATAAACTTGTATTGCTTTCTCTGGAGTGTCGGAGGCTGAGGGGAGACTTGATAGAAGCATATTACATTATGAAAGGGTCGATAGGTTAGACAGCCAGTACCTTTTCACAGCATGGAAATGTTTAAGACGAGAGGGCATTGCTGTAAGGCAAGGTGTGACAAGGGGTAAAAGGAGACTAGACCAAGTGAACCCGTTGGGCCCAAACCTCTCCTGCATTGGTACAACACCCTCTCCTCCCCCCCCTCCCCTGTCCCCCTCCCCCTCCCCTCCCTCTCCCTCCCTCCCTCCAACCTCCCCTCCCCCCTTCTGCTTCTCTTCCCCTTCCCCTTCCCCTCCTTTCCCTTTCCCCTCCCCCCCACTCCATCCCCCTCAACCCCCCTTATCCTCCCTCCTCCTCCCCCCCCACTCCCTCCCTCCAACCTCCCCTCCCCCCTTCTGCTTCTCTTCCCCTTCCCCTCCTTTCCCTTTCCCCTCCCCCCCACTCCATCCCCCTCAACCCCCCCTTATCCTCCCTCCTCCCCCCCCCCTCCCTCACTAGGAGATAGATTTAAACTTTAAAATGTGAATAACTAAAAATATAACACCGATTTCAATTCCATTGGCACCAAGGGACGACGGTGAGTAAGGTGGGCCTAAAATTGTCACGCTATCGTGTACCGTTTTGGCTGTAGTTCAGGAACAAACAAACAAACAAACAAACAAACGAGAGTTTTAGTATATAGATGTGCAAGTTTTTTTACAAAGAGAGTGTTGGGTGCATGGAACACGCTGCCAGGGGTGGTAGTGGAGTCAGATACAACAGTGGCATTTAAAAGGCTTTTGGATAGGCACATAGATATTCAGGGAATGGAGGAATATGGTTCACGTGCACGCAGAGATGATTAGTTTAACTTGGCATCATTTCTAGCGCAGACATTGTGGGCCGAAGAGCCTGTTGCTGTGTTGTAATGTTCTGTGTTCTAGAACCTGCTTGACTGCGGATTTGAGTTGCTGACTGACAAAGCATTGAATTTCTGTTGGCACTTTGATCACCAAAATGAGCAATATTAGTATTACATTCTGAGGATATTGCTTCATGAAATATTCATGTGTCATTTACAGAATGGATTTGATTCATGGTAATACTTCCACAACAGTGGTGTACTGATCAACAGTATTTGTAGGCTAGCTTGGCAATATTTTTCTCTTGGAAGTAATCATTTATTTAAAATTTAATGAATGCTTTAAACATTCATTTACACTCATGAAGGGCTCAAATGAGATATCTAGCTTGCAACATAGGTCTGAGTTTCCTGTCCATTCTGGAGGCTTGAAGTCATCTTCTATGTTAACATTCCAGCGTCATGCTAAGTAAGTGTTGTACTAACAGACGTAGAAGCAAGGAACTGCAGATGCTGGTTTACAAAGAAGGACACAAAGTGCTGGAGTAACTCAGTGAGTCAAACAGCATCCTTCGCGGCGCGGTGGCTCAGCATTCGAGTTGCTGCATAACAGCACCGGAGATTCAGGATCGATCCTGACTATGGGTGCTATTTGTATGGAGTTTGTACCTTCTCCCTGCGACCACATGGGATTTCTCCGGGTGTTCCGGTTTCCTCACACATTCCAAAGACATGCAAGTTTGTAGGTTAATTGGCTTCTGTAAATTGTTCCTTGTGTCGGATAGAACTGGTGTACGAGTGATTGCTGGTCGGCGTGGACTCAGTTGGCCAAAGGACCTGTTTCCACGCTGTGTCTCTAAACATGGATAGGCAACGTTCTGGGTCGGGACCCTTCTTCAGACTCAAGAGATGCTGTCTGACCCACTGAGTTACTACAGCATATTGCATTAACAGATTTTCTATTAGTTTTAGAGATACAGTGAGGAAGTAGAGCCTTCGGCCCACCGACCAATGATCGCACTACGCACTAGGAACATGGAGATGAGACAGCCTACAGGGATGAAATCCAAAGGCTGGCAGCATGGTGTTCAGTGAACAATCTTGTCCTGAACTCCTCCAAAACAAAGGAACATAATTGACTTCAGGAAAACCAGTGTAGAATACGACCCACTCTACATCAATGGGGTCTGTGTGGAAAGGGTACCCGCTTTCAGGTTCCTGGGTACGCACATCGCAGAGGATCTTACCTGGTCTACCAACACCATCACCACAGTAAAGAAGGCACAGCAGAGACTCCACTTCCTGAGGATCCTCAGGAAAACCAACCTGCAGGAGAAGCTCATGATGTCCTTCTATCGCTGCTCCATCGAGAGTGTGCTGGCATACTGTATAACCACATGGTATGCCAGCTGCTCAGAAAAGGACAGGAAGGCCCTTCAGAGGGTCATCACGACGGCCCAGAAGATCATCGGCTGCTCACTGCCCTCCCTGGAGCACCTGTTCAGCCTACGCTGCCTCAGTAGAGCAGGCAAAATAATAAAAGATCCATCCCACCCCGGCCACCGTCTGTTTGTTCATCTGCCCTCTGGTCGACGTTTCAGGTCGATCAAATCCCGAACAAACAGACTAAAGAACAGTTTTTACTCCAGGGCCATACGAGAACTGAACACTACCTTCTGCACTAGGCAACACTGTTAAAAAATCTTTTGTACTTAATATAATTGTATTTATTTGTTTTTGCATTTATTGCATATATGTTTTTACGCACCATCAGGATTGGCTATTTTTTAATTTCGTTGTACTCGTTGCAATAACAATAAATGAATATTATTATTATTATTATTATTATTATTTAGAGAAGCCAATTGACCTGCAGGACTGCACATCTTTGGAATGTGGGAGCAAACTGGAGAAAACTTGTGTGGACACAGGGAAAACATGCAAACTCTGTACAGACAGCACCCACAGTCAGGATCGAGCCCGAGTCTCTGGCGCTGTAAGGCAGCAACTCTACCCCTGTGCCACTATGCCACCCAAGGTTCAGAAGATTTATTAAATGAACCTGGAATAAAAATAAAAATAAAATCAGTTAATGATGACTGCAGCTATTTCCCCCATTTACAAATGTTCAGTTTATAAATATTCTTGCTATTGAGGGCGTGCAGCGTAGGTTTACTAGGTTAATTCCCGGAATGTGTTGAAAGACTGGAGCGACTAGGCTTGTACACACTGGAATTTAGAAGGATGAGAGGGGATCTTATCGAAACGTATAAGATTATTAAGGGGTTGGACACGTTAGAGGCAGGAAACATGTTCCCAATGTTGGGGGAGTCCAGAACAAGGGGCCACAGTTTAAGAATAAGGGGTAGGCCATTTAGAACGGAGATGAGGAAAAACTTTTTCAGTCAGAGAGTTGTGAATCTGTGGAATTCTCTGCCTCAGAAGGCAGTGGAGGCCAATTCTCTGAATGCATTCAAGAGAGAGCTAGATAGAGCTCTTAAGGATAGCGGAGTCAGGGGGTATGGGGAGAAGGCAGGAACGGGGTACTGATTGAGAATGATCAGCCATGATCACATTGAATGATCACATCGAAGGGCCGAATGGCCTCCTCCTGCACCTATTGTCTATTGTCTATTGACTCTTTGGAGCATGGATCTCCAAACTATAAATTAATCTTCTCAAATAATGCACCACACGCTACGAAAATATCCACGTTGAGCCCAAACTTTGTGAGTAATGACATTTAACAAAACTAAATATTTTCAGGAACGTTTCCCTGTTGTATTTCAAGGAATGGCTGAACTGTACTAAATTTTTATTCCAGATTCTTTTTTTTTTAGAGATTCAGCACGGAAACAGGCCCTTCGGCCCACAGGGTCCGCGCCGCCCAGCGATCCCACTATCCTACACACACTAGGGACATTTTTAATTGTTTTTAACATTTGCCCTTCCAATTAACCTACATACCTGTACGTCTTTTCATTTAATAGCCTGAACCTAAATTCTCCATATCCTATGGTGGGATTTGAACTCGTGTTCCAGGATCATCAAGTCAGGTTTTTATGTACTACTCCCGTATCTTAGCCACTAATCTCCTGTATGTGATAGAAAATATAATTGCATTTATCAAATTTGATTTAATTGTGGTTTGTCTGTGTATGTATGTTCTTGATATTAATAGTGTAAGAAAATAACTGCAGATGCTGGTACAAATCGAAGGTATTTATTTCACAAAAATGCTGGAGTAACTCAGCAGGTCAGGCAGCATCTCAGGAGAGAAGGAATGGGTGACGTTTCGGGTCGAGACCCTTCTTCAGACCTTTCTTGATATTTCTTGATATTCTTGATATTAATAATAACTCTTCTCTCTTCCACAGCTCCTGATTTTTAAGTACTGCTGCATCTCTGTTAAACCCAGGGGCTACCACGTTCTATAATTGAACACGGACCAGCACCTACCCATACAAGGAGCTCGGAGACATTGTCTCTGGAAACAAAGAGCATCTTGAATTCATTTATGATTATTAAAATGAAATACGAAACATATTGTCGAGCAAAAACCGTTCAGTTTCTAACTTAGAATTGTAAACATTCTTCCATTGCTTCATGGCAAAGGGTATCAGGTAAGCCTGTCTCAATTAAACTGCGGAGTATTAGTCTAGTCGGGTTTAGAATGGCGAGGCAGACACGACTCCACTTTGGCAGCCACACTGCCAACGTTTCATTTCTCTCCTTCCCAATTCTGATGAAGGGCCTTTGACCTGAAATTTACAATGATTTAAAATAAAAACAAAACTGCCCGAAACACTCGGCAGGTCAGGCCACATCTGCAGGAAGCAAAATAGTTAACATTTCTGGGTGGCGCAGTAGTATAGTTGCTGCCTGACTGCAGCTGCGGCTCACCTGTGGTCCATTTGCCTTTGTGTTTTTGTTGTTTTTTTGTCTTAATTGTAGTTGTGATGTGGTGTTTTTGTGTTTGTGTACTGTGTGTGTATGTGGGGGGGAGGGGGGGAACTGTAAAATTGTAAATATGTGTCCCTTCCGAACGGAGACCCGACCTTTGTTTTCTGGGTGTTGTCTCCGTTCCTGCTGCGGCCTACCATCGGCCCAACTCCTGGAGCTGGCGGCCTCCAGGGCTCTGGTTCGCTGAGCCCGCGGACCGGACTTACCATCAGCGGAGCCGGCCGTCTTCGGAGGCTGCGGGAGCGGCTGCGACTCGCCTTAGGCTCGGGCCGCGTGGATGCCGACATTGGGAGCTCCGGCAGCGGCAGCGTGTTCGCCCACCCCAGATCGCGGGGCTTGGGGCGCGGACATTTCACCGTCCGGCGCGGCCTAAAATATGCCGCAGGATTTTTCTCTGCTGGGCGGGGGCTTCAATGTCGGGAGCCATGACCGCCCCGACGTGCAGCAACAGCAGCAGCGTGTTCGCCCGCCCCGGATCGGACTTATCATCGGCGGAGCCGGCCGTCTTCGGAGGCTGCGGGAGCGGCTGCGACCCGCCTTAGGCTCGGGCCGCTGCGGACCGTCCGGCGCGGCCTCCAACCACAACAACCTGGCCGCGGGAGAAGACGGCAGGAGAAGGGAAAGACGTTGTGGCCTTCCATCACAGTGAGGAGAGGACTGGAGGAGACTCATTATGATGGATGTTTCTTTGATGGATGTTTCTTTTTTTGTGTGTTTTTGGGGTTGTGTAATTTTAATGCCTATTTAATGCCTTTATTGTTGGACTGTGGGTGACTGAATTTCGTCCAATATTGGATGACAAATAAAGCTATCTTGAATCTTGAATCTTGAATCTTGAATCTTACAGCACCATAGATGCGGGTTTGATCCCGACTACAGTTGCTGTCTGTATGGAGTTATCCCCATGACCACAGGGGATTTTCTCCGAAATCTTCGGTGTCCTCACACACTCCAAAGACCTATAGGGTGGTAGGTTTTAATTGGCTACCCATAAGGTTGAAACCCTTCTTCGGGGGAAACGAGAACGAGAGACACTGAGAAGAAATGAGTAGAAGACATGCAAAGAGGGCATAATTAAGGAGATGTAAGGCACACAATGGGTGAGGTGATAACAAACTATACAGACGGGAACTCAACAGGACAACAGTAAAACGAGCATGACGACTCGGGTGGGGAAGGGACGCGGAGAGAGAGAGGGGACAAAAGGGCCGAAAGGATTTCTATGACATGTGTGTTTTTTTTGGGGTTGGGTGGTTTGAGTGCCTGTTTGATGCTTTTATTGTTGGACTGTGTTTTTGGGGGTTTTGGGGTGTGTGATTTGAATGCCTATTTAATGCTTCTATTGTTGGACTGTGTTTTGGGGGGTTTTTGGGGTTGGGTAATTTGGGTGCCTGTTTAGTGCTTTTATTGTTGGACTGTGGGTGATTGAATTAACATTTTGTTCAAGATGGCCGCGCCGTTGTGTTTGGCTGCCTGCCACTGTATGTTTCTTTTTTCCTAGTCAGATGTGCAGCACTTTGGTCAACGTGGGTTGTTTTTAAATGTGCTATACAAATAAATTGACTTGACTTGACTTGACATAAAAAGAGATGGCACATTCGGGGACAGCATAGTGGTGCTGTGGTAGAATTGCTGCCTTCCAGCACCAGAGACCCAGTTTTGATCTACGACTACGGGTGCCGTAAGAAAATAACTGCAGATGCTGGTACAAACCGAAGGTATTTATTCACAAAATGCTGGAGTAACTCAGCAGGTCAGGCAGCATCTCAGGAGAGAAGGAATGGGTGACGTTTCGGGTCGAGACCCTTCTTCAGACTGACCCTTCTTCAGAAAACGTCACCCATTCCTTCTCTCCTGAGATGCTGCCTGACCTGCTGAGTTACTCCAGCATTTTGTGAAATAAATACCACCGACTACGGGTGCTGTCTGTATGGCGTTTGTACATTCTCTCTGTGACCGCATCGGTTTTCTCCAAGTGCTCCGGTTTCCTCCCACTCTCCAAAGACCAGCAGGTTTATGGGTTAACCGGTCACTGGTGGGGTGGTCACTGGTGGGGTGGTCACTGGTGGGGTGGTCATTGGTGGGGTGGTCACTAGGGGGTGGTCACTGGTGTGGTGGTCACTGGTCAGTGTGGTCACTGGTCGGTGTGGTCACTGGTGGGTGTGGTCACTGGTGGAGTGGTCACTGGTGGGGTGGTCACTGGTCGGTGTGGTCACTGGTCGGTGTGGTCACTGGTGGGGTGGTCACTGGTGGGGTGGTCACTGGTGGGGTGGTCACTGGTGGGGTGGTCACTGGTGGGGTGGTCACTGGTGGGGTGGTCACTGGTGTGGTGGTCACTGGTCAGTGTGGTCACTGGTCGGTGTGGTCACTGGTGGGTGTGGTCACTGGTGGAGTGGTCACTGGTGGGGTGGTCACTGGTCGGTGTGGTCACTGGTCGGTGTGGTCACTGGTGGGGTGGTCACTGGTGGGGTGGTCACTAGGGGGGTGGACACTGGTGGGGTGGTCACTGGTGGTGTGGTCACTGGTGGGGTGGTCACTGGTCGGTGTGGTCACTGGTCAGTGTGGACTCGCTGGGGTGAAGTGTCTGTTTCTGTGCTGTACCTGTAAAATCCAAAGTCTAAAGAGACCATTCGGCCCATTGAGTCTTTGCCAACTCTCAGAACACATCTATCCATCCTGCCCCAGCTTATCTCCTTTCAACTTACCCTCTCTCACCTGTGCCCACCAACCTCCCCAGCTTCTCCTGCCATCAATCTGGACACTAGGAGCAATTCACCAAAGCCAAGTAACATTTAGCTTTGTGGGAGGTAACCGGAATATCTGGTGCAAACCAACCAAGGTACAGTGAAAAGGTTTGCGACGTGGACGCTTCTGCTTTGGGGCCATCTGAGGGGTAACGTTTGCACACAAAGGGTAAGTTGAACAAGCTGCCAGAGGGGATAGTTGAGGCTGGGACTATCCCAATGTTTAAGAAGCAGTTAGATAGGTACTTGGATAGGACAGGTTTGGAGGGATATGGACCAAGCGCAGGCAGGTAGGACTAGTGTAGCTGGGACACGTTGGCCGGTGTGAGCAAGTTGGGCCGAAGGGCTTGTTTCCACACTGTATGACTCCATGTGACTCTTGAACGTGCTTAATTGAAAAGCTGCTCACTATTATCTAAGGCAATGTCTCTTCTCCTTATACGGGTAAGTGATGTTCTGTGTTCACTTGTGCGAGATAGAGGCCCTTAAATTTATCAGTGATGGAGAAGCACTTTAAAGAACAGGAGACTTGGCAAGGACACAGGGTTATTATTAATTTCGGGAGAGCAGCTGAAGTTGTAGAACCTCTCACACAGATGAAGAACAGGTTTGCAACAGCGACTGCCAACATTTATAAAATATACTAGTTATTTTTGGAGAACAAGGTAGTTGCAGTGGTATGAGTTTGCCTTGGGTCTTGCCCATTGAATACAATGGGATTACTGTAATATTCGGGTAAAATGGCGGTGAGCATGGGTTGGATGGGCCAAAGGGTCTATTTCTGTGCTGTTACATGTATGATTGAACGGGTGCGGGGATCGCTGGTCGGTGTGGACTCAATGGGCCTAAGAGCCTGTTTCCACGCTGTATCTCTAAGCTAAACTAAGAAAAAGGTCAGAAACTCAGATGCAAGGAATACACAAAGTCTGCCTATTAATGGGCAGTCAAGGTAAAATAAAACATTTTAAAGAAATCTGAAAATTGTTTCTTTTAGTTTATTAATATTATTGTCACGTGCACCCCTGTGGAAAGCTATTTTGTAGCGTGCTAACCAGGCAGCGGAAATACTACATGATTATCATCAATCCATTCACAGTGTACAGATACAGGGTAAAGTGAATAGTGCAAGATAAACTCCAATAAATTCCGATTAAACATAGCTCGAAGGTCTCCGATAAGGTGGATGTTAGGTCAGGACCATTCTCTAGTTAATGATAGGATGATTCAGTTGCCTGATAACAGCTGGGAAGAAACTGTCCCTGAATCTGGAGGTGTGCGTTTTCACATTGCACTGTGTCCCTCTCAGTCTGAAGAAGGGTCTTGTCCTGAAATGTCACCTTTTCCTTTTCTCCAGAGATGCTGTCTGACCCCTCTGAGTTACTCCAGCACTTTGTGTCTTTCGCTGGTTTAAACCGCCATCTGCAGTTCCTTCCTACACTGGAACCATTGTAATCGTAAAGAAAATCAAGGCCGAACTAACTGGGCGGCACGGTGACGCAGCGGTAGAGTTGCTGCCTTAGAGCGAATGCAGCGCCGGAGACTCAGGTTCGATCCTGACTACGGGCGCCTTCTGTACGGAGTTTGTACGTTCTCCCCGCGACCTGCGTGGGGTTTTCTCCGAGATCTTCAGTTTCCTCCCACACTCCAAAGACGTACAGGTATGTAAGTTAATTGACTGGGTAAAAGTTTTTAAAAAATTGTCCCTAGTGGGTGTAGGATAGTGTTAATGTGCGGGGATCGCTGGGCGGCGCGGACTCGGTGGGCCGAAGGGCCTGTTTCCACGCTGTATCTCTAAATCTAAAAATCTAAAATCTAAATCTAGCTGTAATATCTAGTGTCCTTCACATGGTGGCAGCACTGTGTCCCTGCTATTCACTGAGGCCAGATTAGCCATCAACTCTCCCAAATGTCCCATGATCCAGCTGTTAAATGGAGCTTTTAGCAGACAATGGCAGTCCACTGACATATTTAACAGCTCACACTCTGCGTACTTGATATTTCAAAATGCTGGTGCTTTCTTCAACGTTTAAATCTGGATTCCAGCAAAGTTGTGCACAATTCATTGCAGCTGATTTTGCAGTTCTTTCTGAGAATAATTCTTTGATATAGCTTCGAATTGCTTCAGCGTTCTTTAGTCAGGCTATTTAGAGCCTATTAATAATTTATCTTCAACTTTGCTCCTTTCTGCAACTTGACAATTGTAATCCCGTTATACCGCATTAATATTTCTGAATTATTAAACAGTGGGCTGGTTCCTCGCGGAAGCAAGTGTTGTTTTTCAACTTACTTTTCAGTTATCGGGTAAAGTTAAGGATAATTATTCACACTATGGTCAGATAGTCTGCTGCTGCCCAGGGTGTGTGCTGACTGAGCAGTTTTGGAGTGGGCAATTAAACACACGGGCACATACATTGGTGACCTTATCGATTTTTTAATGAGGGGGGGGGGGCACAGAGCAAGCTTGTGCCTCTGGTAACATCCACACCCCCCCCCCCACCCCCTGCCTCAGCTCCAATGGGAAGAGGCATCAGCACAGGACAATGGGGCAGAGATAGAGTTACTGCCTTAAAGCACCAGAGTTGCGGGCTCGATCCTGACCAGAGGTGTCAAGTCAAGTCAAGTCAATTTTATTTGTATAGCACATTTAAAAACAACCCACGTTGACCAAAGTGCTGTACATCTGATTAGGTTCCAATGGAAAAAAAAAAGAAACATACAGTAGCATGCAAACAGTTCACAGCGCCTCCTCAATGGGCCTCAAACGCTAGGAAGTAGAAATAGGTTTTGAGCCTGGACTTAAAGGAGTCGATGGAGGGGGCAGTTCTGATGGGGAGAGGGATGCTGTTCCACAGTCTAGGAGCTGCAACCGCAAAAGCGCGGTCACCCCTGAGCTTAAGCCTAGACCGCGGGATAGTGAGTAGCCCCAAGTCGGCCGACCTGAGGGACCTGGAGTTAGAGAGGGGGGTTAGAAGATTTTTGATGTAGGGGGGGGAGTGTCCATTTAGGGCTTTATACGTGAATAGGAGGAGCTTGAAGTTGATTCTGTACCGTACAGGGAGCCAGTGGAGAGAGGCCAGAATCGGGGTGATGTGGTCCCTTTTACGGGTACCCGTCAGGAGTCTCGCTGCGGCGTTTTGGACCAGTTGCAGGCGGGACAGGGTGGTCCCTGTTCACAGTTTACACATTCTCCCCGTGGGTTTTCTCCAGGTGCTCCAGTTTCCTCCCACATTCCAAAGCCACGCGTGTTTGCAGGTTAATTGGCCTCTGTAAATTGTCCTGAAGATCGCAGGATAGAACTAGTGGTCGGTTGGTTGGCACGGACACAGTGGGCTTGCAGGACCTGTTTCCACGCTGTCTCTCAGAAACTAAAACTGGACGGACAGTTGAGAGGGTATTTGGATGTTTGGAGCTTAAAAACTCATTGACTGACCGTGATTGGGTGGCTGAGATTGGATCTATTGCAATGTTCATTCTACAATCTCAAGGACGTGTAGAATTGCAGGCAGCACGAGAGGCCAGGACTGAAGCTGGCGGGGCTGGAGCTATGTGGCAGTGGCCTTACCAGCTGCACCACTATTCTGCCCAAACAACTATTCAACTGTCATAAGATCACAAGTGATAGGAGTAGAATTAGACCATTTGGCCCATCAAGTCTACTCCACCATTCCATCATGGCTGATCTATCTCCCCCTCCTAACCCCATTCTCCTGCCTTCTCCCCATAACACCCGTACTGATCAAGAATCTATCCATCTCTGCCTTAAATATATCCAGGAGGATATATTAGAAGGATGAGAGGGGATCTTATCGAAACGCATAGGATTATTAAGGGGTTGGACACGTTAGAGGCAGGAAACATGTTCCCAATGTTGGGGGAGTCCAGAACAAGGGGCCACAGTTTAAGAATAAGGGGTAGGCCATTTAGAACTGAGATGAGGAAAAACTTTTTGAGTCAGAGAGTTGTGAATCTGTGGAATTCTCTGCCTCAGAAGGCAGTGGAGGCCAATTCTATGAATGCATTCAAGAGAGAGCTAGATAGAGCTCTTAAGGATAGCGGAGTCAGGGGGTATGGGGAGAAGGCAGGAACGGGGTACTGATTGAGAATGATCTGCCATGATCACATTGAATGGCGGTGCTGGCTCGAAGGGCCGAATGGCCTCCTCCTGCACCTGTTGTCTATTGTCTATTGTCCACTGACTTGGCCTCCACACCCTCCTGTGGCAAAGAATTCCACAGATTCACCAGCCTCTGACTAAAGAAATTCCTCCTCATCTCCTTCCTAAAAGAACATCCTTTAATTCTGAGGCTGTGACCTCTAGTCCTAGACTCTCCCACTAGTGGAAACATCCTCTCCACATCCACTACTATCCAAGCCTTTCACTATTCTGCACGTTTCAATTAGGTCCCTCCTCATCCTTCTAAACTCCAGCGAGTACAGACCCAGTGCCGTCAAACTCTCATCATATGTTAACCTACTAATTCCTGGGATCATTCCTGTAAACCTCCTCTAGACCCTCTCCAGAGCCAGTCCTGTCCATCTTGAGCTTCAATATGAAATCGCTGATGGAGCCTTGATTCGACTGCTCTGCAGTGAGTTGGCAGATATTGTTCAGCCAACCGTGCCACTAGGGGGAGCAGCCTCTCCTCACAATCAACACAATCTCTCAAACCAGATTGTTTCTGCTCAATGAACCGTACATTTTCAAACCGGCTCTTATTGTGCAAATTGAAAATAAAAACTGCAGATACTGGAAATCTGAAATAAAATGGAAAACACTTGGAAGGTCAGGCAACATTTGCTGTGGGCGAAGGTGGGAGAAGAAACAGAGCTAACACTCCAGGTTGCAGAAACAAGGAACTGCAGATGCTGGCTAACAGAGAAGAACATAAAGTGCTGGAGTAACTCAGTGGGTCAGGCAGCATCTCTGGAGAACATGGACAGGTGATGCCAAAGGGGGTGGCGCAGCTTAGAGTTGCTGCCTTACAGCACCAGGGACCCTTGTTCGATCCCGATTCCAATTGCTGTCTGTACGGAGTTTGTTCATTCTCTCTGTGACCCCGTGGGTTTCCTCCGGGTGCTCCGGTTTCCTCCCGCACTCCAATGACATGCAGGTTTGTAGGTTAACTGGCTTCGGTAAAATTGTGAATTGTCTCTCGTGTTTAGGCTAGTGTCGGTGTGATCGCTGGTTGGCATGGACTTGGGCTGAAGGACCTGTTTCCGTGCTTTAGATTTAGATTTAGATTTAGAGATACAGCGCAGAAACAGGCCCTTCGGCCCACCGGGTCCGCGCCGCCCAGCGATCCCCGCACACTAACACTATCCTACACCCACTAGGGACAATTTTTACATTTTCCCAGCCAATTAACCTACATACCTGTACGTCTTTGGAGTGTGGGAGGAAACCGAAGATCTCGGAGAAAACCCACGCAGGTCATGGGGAGAACGTACAAACTCCGTACAGACGGCGCCCGTAGTCAGGATCGAACCTGAGTCTCCGGCACTGCATTCGCTGTAAGGCAGCAACTCTACCGCTGCGCCACCGTGCCGCCAGTTTAAAGGTGATGTTTCAGGTTGTGACACTTCTTCAGACTTTGGCCTTCCTTCCCAGTCTGAAAAAGGGTTCCGACCTGAAACATCACCTATCTGTATTCTCTAGAGATGCTGCCTGACCGGCTGAGTTACTAAAGCACTTTAGATCCTTCTAACATTTCAAGTTGTTGACCTTACATCCAAAGAGAATAAAATGTATTTAAAGTATTGGTTTCTACAGTCAGTGTTGCAGAACAGACAGAAAACAAGTTGCTTTTATATTGTAGAGAGGATGGGTGATGGATCGGACAGAGGGGAGAGATCTGAAAGGGTGAAGCCAGGATTGTATATCGATAACTGACACCATGACAACTCCATCACTTCTGGCAAAGGATCTCCAACCTGAGATACCAACTCTTCTTTGATGGATATCTTGGACAAGTTGGACTGAAGAGCCTAATTCTGTGCTGTATGTCTCTAGTATGCCAACTTGGTCGGTTGGGGAGAAGAACCTATTTCAGTGCTGTCACCATGACTATTAATCCAGTAAGACTCCATAGTTTGATAGTGGGATATCAACTCTTTTTTTTCTTTCTGTCTGACCTGTTTCCAGAAATGTTACTCTTGACCTCGAGACTACCTTCAATGTAAAGATACAAAACAACTAAACTTTGTTTCTGAACAGTTGGGCAAACCACAAAGTGCTGGAGTAACTCAGCAGGTCAGGCGGCATCCCTGGAGATAGACACAAAGTGCTAGACTAACTCAGCGGGTCAGGCGGCATGTCTGGAGATAGACACAAAGTGCTAGACTAACTCAGTGGGTCAGGCAGCATTTGTGGAGGGAATGGATAAGGCAACATTTTGGGGTGGAACCACGCTGAGTTATGTATGAGTCAGTGGGCGATCTTCACTCCGCGCCCACCATAGCCTCTTCCCTCTTCTCTGGATGAGGGTTTAGGATGCCACCTTTGAATGTATTGCTGGCTGGTTTAAGTTGAAGCCCGCATAGGTTAGCCATAATCATATACAAAGACGTGGAAGGTTTGAAGGGACAAATGGCCAACCTCTGCTCCAGTTTGCTTGTGCACTTGTTGCTGTATATTAATGTTCGTGTACTATGCAGTAATTAGAGTCAAAGAGTCACACAGCACAGACACAAACCCTTTAGCCCAACTTGTCCACGCTAACCAAGATCCTCCATCTAAGCTAGTCCCATTTGCCTGGGTTTGCCTCTAAATATTTTCTGTCCATGTACTTGTCCAAGTGTCTATTAAATGTTGTTATAATACCTGCCTCAACTACCTCCTCTGGCAACTCATTCCATATATCCTCCGAGTGAAAAATTTACCCCTCAGGTTTCTATTTAATCTTGGTCTTCTCACCTGAAACCTATGTCCTCTGGTTTTTGATTCTCCAACCCTGGGTAAAAGATTCTGGGCATTCACCTTAACAATTCCCTTCATAATTTTATACACATCTATAAGATCATCCCTCAGCCTGCAGCGTTCCAAGGAATAAAGTCCTAGCTTGCCCAAACACTCAGGTCCTCAAATTCTGGCACCATCCTCACAAATTTTCTCTGCACTCTTTCAAGCTTAATGAAACCGAACCCAATCCTCCAAGTGTGGCCTCACCAATGTGGTGGAAAGCTCTACAGCGGGTAGTCCATAGAGCTCAGAGGGCCATCGGAACACAGCTACCAGACTTGGAGGGCATCTACAACACACGATGCCTCAGAAAAGCCACCAGCATCCACAAAGACTCTTCACACCCCTGCAACAGTCTGTTCGAACTCCTTCCATCAGGCAGACGATACAAGGCCTTCTATGCCCGCACCTCCAGACTCAGGAACAGCTTCATCCCCAGGGCCATAGCTGCTATGAACCGGTCCTGCTGAGCCGGATGGCCACAACGCATAGATCAACTTGCACTTTACCCTGTCCAAAACTGTTACAACTGTTTCGTTTCGTTGGGTTGCTGCTGTCTAAATTACCTAAATTATTGCATCGTATGGGAGGCGTATTCCCAGTCTCGTTGTACCCCTGGGTACAATGACAATAAAGATATATTGTATTGTATTGTATTGTATTGTATTGTGTTGCACATCTGCGACATAACGTCCCAGTTTCTATGCTCAACACCCTGACTGATCAAGCAACTGTACTGTCGAGTTCGACTTCACGTTCGCGGTCAGTTGGATGACAATAATCAGAGACGGCACAGACTTTACCTGTTAGTTTATTAGAGATCTCGTTGACAGTACCAAAAGCCTTCTTGACCACCCTGTCCCTGTGAGTCAGGGAACTATGTACCTGTATTCAGGAAAATATGTACTAGGTTAATTCCCGGAATGGCGGGACTGTCGTATGTTGAAAGACTGGAGCGACTAGGCTTGTATACACTGGAATTTAGAAGGATGAGAGGGGATCTTATCGAAACGTATAAGATTATTAAGGGGTTGGACACGTTAGAGGCACGAAACATGTTCCCAATGTTGGGGGAGTCCAGAACAAGGGGCTACAGTTTAAGAATAAGTGGTAGGCCATTTAGAACGGAGATGAGGAAAAACATTTTCAGTCAGAGAATTGTGAATCTGTGGAATTCTCTGCCTCACAAGGCAGTGGGGGCCAATTCTTTAAATGCATTCAAGAGAGAGCTAGATAGAGCTCTTAGGATAGCGGAGTCAGGGGGTATGGGGAGAAGGCAGGAACGGGGTACTGATTGAGAATGATCAGCCATGATCACATTGAATGGCGGTGCTGGCTCGAAGGGCCGAATGGCCTACTCCTGCACCTATTGTCTATTGTCTATTGTACCTTTATCTTTTTTTTAATTTCAAAAATAAACCTTATTTATAGTCCAGGCCAGAGGACCAAGCCTCAGAATGAAAGGACATACTTTTAGAAAGAAGTTGAGGATAGATGAGGAGGAATTTCTTTCATTACCACAGAAGGCTGTGGAGGCCGTCAATGTTTGCAAGGCAGATAGCGATAGATTCTTGATTAGTACAGGTATCAGGAAGAAGGCTATGGGGAGAAGTCAGGAGAATGGGGTTGAAAGGATAAGACAGATCAGCCACGATCGAATGGCGGAGTGGAGTTAATGGAACGAATGGGGTAATTCTGTTTCTATTACTGATAAACCTCATAAAAAATGTGCAAAAGAAAAAAGTAAGTTCTTAATATTTTTCAAGTGCTGGTCTCTACAATTAGCGTTGCTCTGCACATATTGAATTTTTAATTCCCTGCCCAAAGCTCATTGTGGAGAGCACGTCCATCATGTACATGTGCTACATCCTGTCGAAGGCCTTCTAGTCCAAACAGACCAGTTGAGTATGAGATTGCCTCCCTTCACTAAAGAATGCGCAGATGTCCACTTTAAACTGAGAGACAGTAATTGCAACAGCACTACGGAAAACCACAGACTTCACACGTTGACATCTTCATTTATCTCCTGGATTAGAAGGCAGGAGTCTTTCTATGCATTTTTTGATCATTTCCTTCTAATTGCTCTACCAGGCTTCTAAAACAGCTTCCTCCCTCCAGTTGATCGAATTAATAATGGACACCGTTCTTTCTCAGTATCTGCTGTGACTCAGTTATTTTTGTCGACGAACCAGGCAGCTGAGTGCACACCCTCCTAGCTGCTGCACAATGGGACCTGTGGGACCAGAGTCTACCTTCTCAACGAGCAAGTAACTGAATTACGGTCAGTGTATAGGAGTCCTTACCAGGAGTTTTTGATGGCTGACTAAAACAGAATTCCTTGTTCTGTGGTAAAATATTGTTGTTGTTCGTCCTTCAGGTTCGAAGATGACCATGACTTCACTTTCAGTCTTATTATTTCGATCGCTGATTGGGATCGCCACCAGCCGCGGTGTGTACGCTGGCCGAGGTTGAAGTCATGACTTGCGCTAGACTTGGATTTAAGTGAGGGGGGAGTTGTGCACATCGTCGGCCTCACTCTCTCGTCCTGGCCTATCGGGTTCCAGCAGCAAGACATAGTCGAGACGGCTGGGGACAGGTCAGGATGCAGTGGATGGTCAGAAGTGTCCCACGTATCTCACTCTGCCCTGTTTGCGCTCCACGGCGCTTTGCTGGGATCGTCTTTCTGCCCGTTGAACCTTCTGGTAGTTTCCTCCGAGCAATCCGCCGAACCCAGGCTTCACGTGCTAGGTAGACGAGCCCTAAAGCCGCTGGAACCAACGACTTGCCGACTGTACATGTGACATGCACACAAGACAGTGGAGACATCTTGGGGGCGGGCGGGGGTAGTCCTGCAGCTGATCCCACGGCTTGAGGGGACGGTCGAGACCGGGGCGGTTCTCTCTGGGCGTTATAACCCTCGTTATAGCATTTTAACAGTGGGGGGAGGGGGGGGAGGGGGGGAATGGTGTCCATTATTGCCGATTGTCTGTTCGTGGGGGGGGGGGGGGGGGGGAGAGGCCGTGTGGACAGTGCGATGGGAGAAGGAGGTGGTGTCGGTGGTTGAACGGGGAGCGGACAAAGCGACGGACCGACAGGAAGCAGTGGCAGCTAGTGAGAGTGGAGGGAGCCCCATGGTGACCGAGCACATCCTGTTGGTGGCGGCGGCCCAAAGAAAGCCCTGTCCTCAGGGGCTACTACGTGAGCCCGCAACAACAGACGCTCAATGGGAATATGTGTGGCTGAAGAAGGGCTCGCTGATGCACCTTGCGAGTCGGAAGTGGCGTCGGAAAGCTGGGCTTTAAACGGCCAGGGAGACAGTGCGAGCTGGAGGTCACATCGGCAGGTCTGTCCGCTGTATCAGAAATCTGTTATAAAGGGGGTTCGTTAACATGAGGATTTACTGTACCCAATGTTGAGAGATAATAGGAACCTTTCTTTTCTCTCCTCCCCTCTATGCTATCAACTAAACCCTCGTAGTATCCTGGAGACACAAGAGACTGCAGATGCTGGAGTTTTGAGAAAATAACAAAGTGCTGGATGAACTCAGTGGGTCTCGCAACATCTAATCAAAAATGCATAGAAAGATGCTTGCATTTTAATCCAGGAGATAAATGAAGCCGTCAATGCCTGAAATCTGAGGGTTTCTTTGGTTTTGTTGCAGTTACTGTCTGTCAGCTTAAGGCATTCTTTAATGAAGGAAGGCAGCATCTGAGGAGGGAATGGAAGGAGAATATTTCTTTCCCCACGTATAATCCTAGAGTTTCAGAATTGTACAGCACACAAGGGGCATGCTGCTGCAGCGGTAGAGTTGGTGCCTTACGTCGCCAGAGACCCCGGTTCAATCCTGACTACGGATGCCGTCTGTACCAATTCTGTATGTTCTCCACGTGACCTGTGTGGGTTTTCCCCGGGTGCTCCAGTTTCCTCCCACACTCCAAGGACAGACTGGTTTGTACGCTAATTGTAAATTGTCCCTTGTGTGTGTGGGATAGAGTTAATGTGCGGGGATCGCTGGTCGGCGCGGACTCGGTGGGTCGAAGGGCCTGTTTTCGCGCTGTATCTCTGACCTAAATCAAAACGAGTGGGACCTTCGACCCACAAGGTCCATGCTGACTTTTTGCCAATGGTTATTCATAATCATCTCCCGGGTTAATCTGCTGATGATCTTTAGAGGCAAGGATCTGATCACACCTTTCCACGATGGCAGTCCCAGCCTCAGTGGTCCATCTACTGGTGCCTGACATGGTCTCACTCCCCTGGCTGGGAAATTTAGTTCTTTAGTTCAGTTGAGAAATACAGTGCAGAAACAGGCCCACCGAGTCCGCACTGACCAGCGTTCCATACACATCAACACTACCCTACACACACTAGGGACAATTTTTACCAAGCCAATTAACCTACAAACCTGCATGTCTCTGGAATGTGGGAGGAAAATGAAGATCTCAAAGAAAACCCACGCAGTCACAGGGAGAACGCTCAAACTCCATACAGCCGGCACCCATAGTCGGAATCGAACCCTGGTCTCTGGCGCTGTAAGCCCTGTAAGGCAGCAACTCTACCACTGCGCCACCGTGCCGCCCTTTTAAGATTTCAGGTGAGAAATCTGAGTTTCGCATCGCCCGAGAGTACATTTAGGTGGAGAAATGATAACCTTCAAGATTTCCCAGACCTGCTCTCCAATGCTTCATCTACACTAGTAGCAGCAGCAGCAGCAGCAATCAGCAGTAGCAGCAGCAGCAAGCAGCAGTAGCAGCAACAAGCAGCAGCAGTAGCAAGCAGCACCAAGCTGTGCTGCTTGGGAAGTAGTGTGTGGGGATTGTGTGGGGATTGTGTGGGGATTGTGTGGGGATTGTGTGGGGATTGTGTGGGGATTGTGTGGGGATAGTGTGGGGATAGTAAGGAGTAAGACCTGTGTGATCTCCCGGACTAGTTTCGATCGCCTAGCTTGGGGTCGGAGAGGAATTTCCCGGATTTTTTCCCAAATTGGCCTGGGTTTTTTATCCGGTTTTTCGCCTCTCCCAGGAGATCACTCAGTTCTTTTGGGTGGGCGGTTGGAGCGGTTGGAGTAGCGGCCGGGCGGTAGGTTTAGTAACCGAGCGCGGGGCTTTGTTTGGAGAGTATGACTGCCAGGGCAGTTTTTTGTTCTGGGTGTCAGATGTGGGGAATCTGGGAGTCTGATAGTCTTCCAGACATCCACATCTGCGCCAGGTGTGACGAGATGGGGCTCCTAAGGGACCGTATTAGGAACCTGGAGCGGCAGATTGATGACCTCCGTCTGATCAGGGAGAGTGAGGAGGTTATAGATAGGAGTTACAGGGAGGTGGTCACTCCTAGACCACGGGAGGTAGACAAGTGGGTCACTGTTAGGGGGGGCAAGGAACAGAGGCAGGGACTAGGGAGTACCCCGGTGGCTGTACCCCTTGGAAATAAGTACTCCTGTTTAAGTACTGTTGGGGGGGACAGCCTACTTGGGGGCAACGACGGTGCCCGGGCCTCTGGCAAGGAGTCCGGCCCTGTTGCTCAGAAGGGTAGGGAAAGGAAGAGGAGAGCAGTAGTAATAGGGGACTCTATAGTGAGGGGGTCAGATAGGCGTTTCTGTGGACGCAGTCGGGAGACCCGGATGGTGGTTTGCCTCCCTGGTGCCGGTGTCCGGGATGTGTCTGAGCGTGTCCAGGATATCCTGAAAGGGGAGGGAGAGGAGCCAGAGGTCGTGGTACATATAGGTACCAACAATATAGGTAGGATAAGGGAAGAGGTCCTGAAAGGAGAATTCAGGGGGCTAGGAAGAGAGTTAAAAAAAAGGACTTCCAAAGTAATAATCTCAGGCTTACTGCCTGTGCCACGCAATAGTGAGAATAGGAATGGAGTGAGGTGGAGGATAAATACGTGGCTGAGGAACTGGTGCAGGGAGCAGGGTTTCAAGTTTCTGGATCATTGGGACCTCTTCTGGGGGAAGTATGACCTGTACAAAAAGGACGGGTTGCATCTGAACCCGAGGGGAACCAATATCCTGGCGGGGAGATTTGCTAAAATAACTGCGGAGACTTTAAACTAGTACGGTTGGGGGGAGGGACTCAAACACAGATAGCTAATAGGCAGTGTGTGAGGCAGGAGGCAGAAAAGGGAAACACTCAGACCCAATATGTAGGAGAGAAAGAAGGGAAAAGAAATAAACTGAGAATAAGAAATGATGGGTCCCTTAAATGTGTATATTTTAATGCTAGGAGCATTGTAAGAAAGGTGGATGAGCTTAGAGCCTGGATTGACATCTGGAAGTATGATGTTGTGGCGATCAGTGAAACATGGTTGCAGGAGGGTTGCGATTGGCAATTAAATATTCCAGGATTTCATTGTTTCAGATGTGATAGAATCGGAGGGGCAAGAGGTGGGGGTGTTGCATTGCTTGTCAGGGAGGATATCACAGCAGTGCTTTGGCAGGACAGACTAGAAGGCTCGATTAAGGAGGCTGTTTGGGTGGAACTCAGAAATGAGAAAGGTTTAGCAACACTTATAGGGGTGTATTATAGACCGCCAAATAGGGAACGAGAATTGGAAGAGCAAATATGTAAGGAGATAGCAAATATTAGTAGTAAGCACAGAGTGGTGATTGTGGGTGATTTCAATTTTCCGTATATAGACTGGGAATCACATTCTGTTAAAGGGCTGGATGGTTTGGAGTTTGTAAAATGTGTGCAGGATAGTTTTTTGCAGCAATACGTAGAGGTGCCTACCAGAGAAGGGGCAGTGTTGGACCTCCTGTTAGGAAATGAGATGGGTCAGGTGACGGAGGTATGTGTTGAGGAGCACTTTGGGTCTAGTGATCATAATGCCATTAGTTCCAATATCATTATGGAGAAGGTCAAATCTGGACCAAGGGTTGAAATTTTGGATTGGAGAAAGGCTAATTTTGAGGAGATGAGAAAGGATTTAAAAGGAGTGAAATGGAAATTGTTGTTTTATGAAAAGGATATAATAGAGAAATGGAGGATATTTAAAGGTGAAATTTTGAGAGTACAGAGTCTTTATGTCCCTGTTCGGTGGAAAGGAAAGAATAATAATTTGAAAGAGCCGTGGTTTTCCAGGGAAATTGGACACTTGGTTCGGAAAAAGAGGGAGATATACAATAAATATAAGCGGCAGGGAGTAAATGAGGTTCTTGAGGAATATAAAGAATGTAAAAGGAATCTTAAGAAGGAAATTAGAAAAGCGAAAAAAAGATATGAGGCTGCTTTGGCAAGTAATGTAAAAGTAAACCCCAAGGGGTTCTACAGATATGTCAATAGCAAAAGGATAGTGAGGGATAAAATTGGTCCATTAGAGAGTCAGAGTGGACAGCTTTGTGCTGAGCCGGAAGAAATGGGGGAGATATTAAACAATTTCTTTTCTTCGGTATTTACCGAGGAGAAGGATATTGAATTATGTGAGGTAAGCGAAACAAGTAGAGTAGTGATGGAAATTAGGAGGATTAAAGAAGAGGAGGTATGGACACTTTTGAAGAATATAAAAGTGGATAAGTCTCCAGGTCCTGATAGGATATTCCCTAGGACATTGAGGGAAGTTAGTGCAGAAATAGCAGGGGCTATGACGGAAATATTTCAAACGTCATTAGAAACAGGGATGGTGCCGGAAGATTGGCGCATTGCGCATGTTGTGCCGTTGTTTAAAAAAGGTTCTAAAAGTAAACCTAGCAATTATAGACCTATTAGTTTGACGTCTGTGGTGGGAAAATTAATGGAAAAGATACTTAGGGACAATATATATAATTATTTGGATAATCAAGGCCTGATTAGAAACAGTCAACATGGATTTGTGCCTGGAAGGTCATGTTTGACTAATCTTCTTGAATTTTTTGAAGAGGTTACCAGGGAAATTGATAAGGGCAAGGCTGTGGATGTTGTCTATATGGACTTCAGTAAGGCATTTGACAAGGTTCCACATGGAAGGTTGATTAAGAAGGTTAAATCGTTGGGTATTAATAGTGAGGTTGCAAGATGGATTCAACAATGGCTGAATGGGAGATACCAGAGGGTAACGGTTGACAATTGTATGTCAGGTTGGAGGCCAGTGTCTAGTGGAGTACCCCAAGGATCTGTGTTGGGTCCACTGTTGTTTGTCATTTACATTAATGATCTGGATGATGGTGTGGCAAATTGGATTAGTAAATATGCAGATGATACTAAGATAGGTGGAGTGGTTGATAGTTAGGTAGATTTTCAAAGTCTACAGAGAGACTTGGGCCTTTTGGAAGGGTGGGCTGAAAGATGGCAGATGGAGTTTAATGCTGATAAGTGTGAGGTGCTGCATTTTGGTAGGACAAATCAAAATAGGACGTACAGGGTAAATGGTAGGGAATTGAGGAATGCAGTGGAACAGAGGGATCTGGGAATAACTGTGCATTGTTCCCTGAAGGTGGAATCTCATGTGGATAGGGTGGTGAAGAAGGCGTTTGGTATGCTTGCCTTTATAAATCAGAGCATCGAGTATAGAAGTTGGGATGTAATGTTGAAATTGTACAGGGCATTGGTGAGGCCGAATCTGGAGTATGGTGTGCAGTTCTGGTCGCCAAATTATAGGAAGGATGTCGACAAAATGGAGAGGGTACAGAGGAGATTTACTAGAATGTTGCCTGGGTTTCAGCACTTAGGCTACAGAGAGAGGTTGAACAGGTTGGGTCTTTATTCTTTGGAGCGTAGAAGGTTGAGGGGGGACTTGATAGAGGTTTTTAAAATTTTGAGAGGGACGGACAGAGTTGACGTGGGTAGGCTTTTCCCTTTGAGAGTGGGGAAGATTCCAACAAGGGGACATAGCTTCAGAATTGAGGGACAAAGGTTTAGGGGTAACATGAGGGGGAATTTCTTTACTCAGAGGGTTGTGGCTGTATGGAATGGACTTCCGGTGGAAGTGGTGGAGGCTGGCTCGATTTTATTATTTAAGAGTAAATTGGATAGGTATATGGATAGGAGGGGATTGGAGGGTTATGGTCTGAGTGCAGGTAGATGAGACTAGGTATGGGAGAATGGTCGGCGTGGACTGGTAGGGCCGGACAGGCCTGTTTCCATGCTGTAGTTGTTATATGTTATATGTTATATATAACTCCATGCTGACAGGAAATCCCAAGTGTAACCAGACAATTCTTTGACCTCAATATTTCTGAAAGATTCTCAAGATAAAGCTTCGACACTGGATCTCTATTTTACAATGGTGTTGAAAATACTATAGTTCCAAGGATATAGGAAAATAACTGCAGATGCTGGTACAAATCGAAGGAATCTCAAAAAGCTGGAGTAACTCAGCGGGTCAGGCAGCATCTCAGGTGCGAAGAAATGGGTGATGTTTCGGGTCGAGACCCTTCTTCAGATACCTTTGAATAGTTCCAAGGATGATCAAAACTATGAGGATATCTCTCTCTTTTCCTCCCCTCCCCCTCCCCCCCCTCCCTCCCCCTTGCTCACGCCCTCACCCTACTCCTCCCCCTTGACCTCTCCCTCTCTCTCCCCCCCTTGCCTTTCTATTTCTCTCTCTGTTCCTCTCTTTCTCACACATGCACACGCACGCACACACATACATAGCACATGCATACGCACACACACAGTCTTGATTTTCATGGACTCGTGGATACATACATACAGTGTGGAAACACCTCTTTCGGCCCGTCAAAGTCACGCCGACCATCTGGCATCCAATTATACTAGTCCTACATGAACCCCATTTTATTCTCTTCACGTTCCCATAATTTCGTCCAAATTCTTCCACTCATCCACACACTGTGGTCAATTTACGGTTGCCAATTAACCTATCAGCCTGCAAGTCTTTGGGATGTGGGAGCGCATTGGAACCCACAACGGAGAACATGCAAACTCCACACGGGCAGCAACAGGTCAGGAGGAAGGTTACTGGAGTGACCCGGAGGGATTGATTGGAAGATGGAGTCAAGTGTTTGGCAAGGTAGTTACCCAGTCTATGCCGGTGTAGAGGAGGCCTCTATGTGATCTTTACCTCAACCCCCTCACTTGGAGCCACTTATCGCTTGCCAACACTTGTGCCATCTCTTTATACTGGCCATCTAATCTTTGAATCCAGAAGGAGGATCTCAACCGGAAGCATGAACTATCCATTCCCATTCACAGGTGCTACCTGACTTGCTGAGTTCCTCCAGCACCTTGTACGTTGCTCTGTTGATGGAGGTACCACTGAGCCACTCTTCCTGCAGTCACTGCTGCCGACTTGGTCCATGAGGTGTTGCTTTCCCCCACTCTTAGGGTGTTTCGCCAACGTTTCCTGCAGGAGTTCATTCCCCCTGCCACAGGGTGTGCTGTGGCGCTGTTGGTGAAAGCCACAGAGTCATCCAGCACGGAAACAGGCCCTTCGGCCCAACTTGCCCGTACCGACCAAGATGCTCCATCTACACTGGTGCCACCTGCCCACGTTTGGCCCACGTCCCTTTAAACCTTTCCTACTCATCTATCACTTGCCAAGTTCTTGCCCCGTCTCCATCTCCCTTTTCCAGCTTTCTCCCCGCTGCGATCAGTTTGAAGAAGGGTCCCGACCCAAAATGTTGCCTGTCCATTCCCTCCACAAATGCTGCCTGACCCACTGAGTTCCTCTAGCACTTTGTGTTTTAAGACTAGCTAGAATTTTGCCACATTGAACCCAGGAAAAATATCTTCTGGTCAACACGTATACATCATGTTGTGAATCCCAGCTGGAGACTCACTGTCCAAGCTGGTGGTGTCCATTTTAAAACCATAAATAGCATTTAAAATCTCAACTGCAGTAAAATCTTTTTTAAACATATCATTATTAGCTTGAGATATGCTTGGATAAAATTAGTTAACAACAGCAAAACAAGACTTAAAATGCGAATCCATCCCGTCTATTCCAATGGGATCACCCACCCCTGGGGCATCTTCTGCTGTGTGGGAACTTGGTTCGTGGCCACATTTCTGATTGGGTAAAATGCAGCGCCAATTTATATTTTTCTCTGCGATGTGCAGTGCTCAAAGATGTCAGGCACATCGCCGAGCAACAGTGAACAAAAATCCGATAAACCTCAAAAACAACAACCTGCTGTTTCATGATCAGACCAACACCAGCCTGGTAAACTGCTCTGATAACGAACAGCTCTCAGGAACAAAAGGTGTCGGGAGGAATTGCGGATGCTGGCTTATGTCGAAGTTAGACACAAAATGTTGGTGAAACTCAGCGGGGCAGGCAGCATCTCTGGAGAGAAGGAATAGCTTCTGAAGAAGGGTTCTGACCTGAAAAGTCACCCATTCCTTTTCTCCAGAGATGCTGCTTGACCCGCTGTTACTCCAGCATTTTGTGTCTATCTTCAAACTTTATAATGTTCATTGGATTATGTCATATAGTATAAGAAAATAACTGCAGATGCTGGTACAAATCAAAGGTATTTATTCACAAAATGCTGGAGTAACTCAGCAGGTCAGGCAGCATCTCAGGAGAGAAGGAATGGGTGATGTTTCGGGTCTAGACCCTTCTTCAGACTGACAGATGGATCATGATCCAATGGAAGTCAGCAAACACTGGGGCAAATCTGTGAATAGGATTCAAGGCGCATTCAGCCACAATCTGCCCAAACACACATTAAATTGGCACAACGTGCAGCTTGTAGGAGTGCTGTCCTCACATCGCCAGTGACACAGGTTCGATCCTGACCACTGGTGCTGTCTGTGTGGAGTTTTACATGTTCTCCCTGTGACCGCGTGGGTTTTCTCCAGGTGCTCCGGTTTCCTTCCACATCCGAAAGGCATGGCTGTTTGTAGGTGAATTGGCCCTCTGAAAATTGCCTCAAATGTGTAGGGAGTGGTTGAAAACGTGGGATGAGAGTACTGGTGTGAACGGGCAATCACAGGTCTGCGTCGACTCGATGGGCCGAAGGACTGGTTTCTACACTCGGAAAATATCCTTGCTTTGAGTGCTCGTAAGCTTGTTAAGGGTGAAGGTTGGAAATGGTCTGCCATGTACAATCTTCCACTGAGACACAAACAATCACATTGCAGCTCCCCTGTGTCCCGGTGTAGATTTACCCTGGCAACAACTGATTAATCTGTCTCCCTGTTTGAGGAGCCTTGCAGCTGTGTTTTACTGACCTGACTTTGAGCAGTGAGTGCGCTGTTCTGCAGAGAGCACGCACATCACCTTGGTGCATGCAAACCACCTTGGTGCATGCAATGCTCGGGATAAATTGCAGTGCAAATCTTTCCCCTTTCATTTCGACACGCCCGTGTTTAAAAAACACCAGGCTCACTGCTAACTATCGGGATGATCAGTGGGAGAACAGCAGCGAACTCAAAATAAAATCTCAGTAACCTCGCAAACGACAAAATGCTTCTTTGCACGCAGGGCCGGTTGAATTTGATCTTCAGAGCAGAGGTCTGCAGGCCACATGAGAGGGTTTCAGCGGATAATGCAGCTCTTTCCTTGAAAAAAAAAGGGCAATCAAATGGATGTGCGTGCTCTCTGCAGAACAGTGCAGCAGGGCTGAGGATGGATTAGCTGGCACTGGGTGTGAGGATGAATCACAGCACTGTGGGCGGGTACTGAGCAAGCAGCAGATGGTCCCCTCTCACCACCAGTGGGAAATCCTTGCCTGCCTCATTAAGCTTCGCTGTCAGCTTCACTATTCCACATCGCTGGCTACCGAGGAGAAGCGAGCAGAACACACACCCAGGTAAACGGTGACTTTTTACTTTATGTTCGACGTGGAGCTTTCTGTCGGTGAAGAGAATTGATCTAAAATATTGATAACAGTGAACATCAACCTCAGAAACCAATAACCTGCTTCATTACGGGCAGGTCACAAACTGCCGGTTGAATTTGGCCAGAATGGCATAAGACTTTGTACCTTTCCCATGTTTATTCCGGTCTTTCAAAATTAATAAGCAATTTTTTTTATAAACAAAATTCTCTTGAGAGCTGAGTCCAGGTTGCCTTGTTCACAGGTTCATAAGTCTACTTAGTTTACCTTAGTTTGGAGAAACAGGGCTGAAACCGAATCCGTACCGACCAGCGATCCCCGCACATTACATTAACACTACCCTACACACACTAGGGACATTTTTTACATTTATACCAAGCCAATTAACCTCCAAACCTGTAAATCTTTGGAGAGTGGGAGGAAACCGGAGATCTCGGACAAGACCAACCATGGGGAGAACATAAACACTCCGTATAGACAGCACCTGTAGTCAGGATCAAACTTGGGTCTCTGGTAATGTAAGGCAGCAATTCTACCGCTATGCCACCATGCCGTGATGGAGAAGTCATTCTGGCCCTACTATTGAATGGAGCCTCACCGCCATCTTGTTTGGCTGTAAATTCTGTGGGGAAGGACAGGACAGGGAAATTTCCTGATGGTGGGCAGTCAGATTGGATTGTATTTCCACACCGGTAATCTGGAGATCCAGAGCATAGATTGAAAAGTGAGTTCAAATCCCACCTTGGCAACAATTGGGAAAGTGAACATTTAATTAATGGAATGTGGATCAAATACCAGTGACGGTGAAACAATTGGATTTTCATAAAATGTTGCTTGATTTGCTAACGTGCCATAGGTATGGAAATTTGCTGCATTTACTCAGAATGAATCTTTTTGTGCTGTGGTCTTTGAGATAGATTTGAGATACAAGGAACTACAGATGCTGGTTTAAAAAAACCCCCCACAAAGTGCTGGAGTAACTCAGTGGTCAGGCAGCATCCTTGGAGAACACGGATAGATAATGTTTCAGGTTGGGAAGCTTCTTCAGACTCAATCCCATCAATAACAGCTACGGATTTAAATTCTGCCATTCTGAAATTAACTAGTTATAAACAATGAGCATAAATCCACTCGACTTTAGTCTTTAAGGATACAGTTTAGAAACAGGCCCTTATGCCCATCGAGTGCATGCAGACCATCGACCGCCACTCACACTAGTTCCCTGTTATCCCACTTTCGCATCCCCTCCTTACACACCAGAGGCAATTTACAGAGGCCAATTGACCAACAACCCCGCAAGTCTTTGGGGATGTGGGAGGAAACCAGAGCACTTTTAGGAAACCCACGAGGTGAAAAGGAGACGGTGCAAACTCCACACAGACAGCACCCGAGGTCGGAATCGAACCCAGGACTCTGGCGCTGCGAGGCAGCGGCTCTACCAGCTGTGCCACTGACTGGGTCGCTTGAATCATCACGGCTGCCAGTTTAATGCCTGCTCTGACCCCCTCATTGGAACATGCAGTTATCTTGCACAGAGAAGGATGGTCACACATTATACTCTTGCTTAATGGAGAAAGGGGCGCGGCTTTGAGCAAATATCGCCCCAATTCGTTTTTTTTTTTAATACAATATAAATCAAGCAGATGGAAATGTATCTTACACCAGCAATGAAGAGCAGTGTGCCAGGAGACACAATGGTGCAGAAAGGAACTGCGGATGCTGATTTATAGACACAAAATGCTGGCGTAACTCAACGGCTCAGGCAGCATCCCTGGAGAAAAAGAATGGGTGACATTTTGGGTCGGAACCCTTCTTCAGACTGAAAGTAGAGGTGGGAGGTGAGCAGGGTGGGGAGGTGGGGAGGTGGGGGGGGGGGGGGGGGGGGATAAACTGGAGGCGAGAAAAGACCAGAACAAATCAGAGCTGAAATTCTCATCACTGGCATTGAACGAGCTCTCATTCTCTGGAGCGCAAGGTAAGATAGCTCAATCAGACGGGAAATTAAATCGGCAACAGTTTGGGAAATTGGGAGCTTCTTGTTGCATCAACAACAGGTTGTCTTTAAATAGTTGCCCAAGGCAATAAATCAATAAATAACAGCAAGACATTATGGTGGGCGTGTCAAGGAGGCTGGATTTAAGGGAGGAGTTAGTCAAGAGGAGAGATTTTGCAGGGGAAATCTCAGAGCTTCAGGTCCACGGAAGCAAAGTCGACAAATCAGTAAGTATTTATTCAGCGATTCTGACAGGGAAAAGCAGATCAGTGGCACGCCAGCCAAGGCTTTAGCTGCCTCATCCTTCAACATGATCTGCAGTTGAGTTGTCGAAACCAAAATGAAAGTCAAACAAATAAAGGAACATTTCTGGGATGATGAATGGCTTTATGGGATTTGATCACTGAGAAGCTGTCAAAAAGGGAAGAAAAAAAATATTGTCAGTGAGAGGAGCAGACCAACTGTGCCGACAAGGTTCCGAGCAATCAGTTCTGTCAGGGATCATGTCTCTGTCTCTGTCTCATTTTCGTAAATTTTTTAAAACCCTTCCTTCCATTTCAATGTATCCTGTTCACAAGAGTGGATTCTGCATCTGAGATTCTGCATCTGAGCACTGGAGATGGGAGTGGTCACTGTTTAGAGGCCCACGAGAGTGCAGATGCTGGAAGCCTGAGGAACTCAGGAGAAACTCAGTGGGTCATGCAGCATCTGTGGAGGCAAAGAAATTGTCGATATTCTGGGTTATTGTTTGTTGAGGCTTAGGGTTAGGGTTAGGGTTAGGGTTGCTGCACTGGAGCACTCTGGCAGTGAGGTGACGATGCTGAAACAGTTTGACCAACATCAGCGTAGGGCAGCACATTGGCGCAGCGGTACAGTTGCTGCCTCGCAGCGCCAGAGTCCTGGGTTCGATTCTGACCTTGGGTGCTGTCTGTGTGGAGTTTGCACCTTCTCCTTTTTACCTCTTGGGTTTCTTACAGGTGCTCTGGTTTCCTCCCACGTCCGAAAGACTTGCGGGGTTGTTGGTCAATTGGCCTCTGTAAATTGCCTCTAGTGTGTAAGGAGTGGATGCGAAAGTGGAGTAACATAGAACTAGTGTGAATGGGTGCTCGATGGTCTGCATGGACTCGGTGGCACAAGGGCAACAGAGACGCTAGAGCGCCAGGGACCCGAGTCCGATACTGACTATGGGTGCTCTTTGTATGGAGTTTGTACATTCTCCATGTGACCATGTGGGTTTTAACCAGGTGCTCTGGTTTCCTCCCACACTCCGAAGACATACAGGTTTGTAGGTAAGTTGTAAAATTGTTCCTAGTGTGCAGGATAGTGTTAGTGTACGGGGTGATCGCTGGTTGGCGCGGACTCGGTGGACCGGAGGGTCTGTTAGACAATAGACAATAGGTGCAGGAGGAGGCCATTCGGCCCTTTGAGCCAGCACCGCCATTCAATGTGATCATGGCTGATCATTCTCAATCAGTTCCCTGTTCCTGCCTTCTCCCCATACCCCCTGACTCCGCTATCCTTAAGAGCTCTATCTAGCTCTCTCTCGAATGCATTGAAAATTGGCCTCCACTGCCTTCTGAGGCAGAGAATTCCACAGATTCACAACTCTCTGACTGAAAAAGTTTTTCCTCATCTCCGTTCTAAATGGCCTACCCCTTATTCTTAAACTGTGGCCCCTTGTTCTGTTTCTGCACTGCATCTCTAAAGTCTGGTCTGTAGTGTGGTTCGCTGGGTGTTAGCAAAGATTTAGGTTTAGTGTATTACTAGACCAAGTGGACCCGTTGGGCCCAAACCTCTCCTGCATTGGTGCAGGACCCTCTCAGAGGGTCAAGCTGCCCCTCAGGAGAACATGGGTCATGCAGGGGTTGTTAGTTATGCTGGCCTTTGGAGGGGTGGCACGGTGGCACAGCTGTAGAGTTGCTGCTTTACAGTACTTATAGCGCCAGAGACCCGGGTTCGATCCGGACTACAGGTGCTGTCGGTATGGAGTTTGTATGTTCTCCCCGTGACCGCATGAATTTTCTCCGAGGTCTTTGGTTTCCTCTAAAGAGTGTACAGGTTTGTAGGTTAATCGGCTAGGTATGAATGTAAATTGTCCCCAGAGTGTGTCGAATAGTGTTAATGTGTGGGGATCGCTGGTGGGTGTGGACTTGGTGGGCCGAAGGGCTGGTTTCTCTAAACTAAACTAAACAACATGTCCATCCTTAATTTAGGAAAAAATATGCAGAATTAACTATTGGTTGGACTCAAGTGTACTTACTGTGCGTGATTGTGCAAAGCAGAGAAACAGAATGAGAGCTGGTGCAGACCAGGATCAGGTAAGGCTCTGTTGAATACTTGTCAGCCTCGGCTGTTTTGGAAGTCAGTGCTCAGATTTAGAGGGTATTAACGGTAAGCAGAGGTTGGACAGACTTAAATTATTTTCTATGGCAAGCTGGAAGTTGAGGGGAGATCTGATAGACGTATATAAAATTTATGAGAGGCATAGATAGGGTAGACAGTCAGAACATTTTTTTTCCCAGGGGGGAAATGTCAAAGACTAGAGGGCATAACTTTAAGGCCAGAGGTGGGAAAGCTTAAAGGAGGTATCCAGGGGCAGGTTTCACACATGTGGTGTGGGTGGGGTGTCTGGAACGTTTGGTGGTGGTGGTGGAGGCAAATATGATAGTGGTGTTTAAGAGGCATGAATATGCATAGAATGTAAGGAGATAGATCTTGTGCGTGCAGATCAGGTTGGTTTATTTTGGCACCATGCTCTGCACATACATTGTGGGCCAATGTTACTGCTTTATGTTCTATGTTTTACAAATAAAAGCTTGTCAAAGACTGAACTATTTGCACTCCAATATTATTAATCAGCCTGTGATTGAGTGCAGTTTAAAATCATCGTGATTGTTTGCAACATGGTGATATTTTCTTCATTTAATAAGCCAGTTGTTGGGTATGCAGTTCATCACGTAGAACAGAGTGTTGTCCAACCTTTGCTGTTGATTCCTGTAATATACACATTTATGACCAACACGAGGTCTAATATTAATTTCCCAGGATATTGATACAAGCAATTTACCATCAGTTACAACACACCCGTGTTTTGATATTGCTTCACAATTAATTCAATGAAAATGAGGGGTTGCGAACAATTTATCTTAATTACAGTTGGCAACACATATAAATAAGCAGCATTATTAAGTGTCAACCGGCAAAAACCACCCATGGCTTAATTACCAAGCTGTCTTGTCACTCTGCAATTTTATTTATCTATTTATTTATCTATTTATTTATTTATTTGTTTATTTATCTATTTATTTATTTATGTATTTATTCATCTATGTATTTATTTATTTATGTATTTATTCATCTATGTATTTATCTATTTATCTATCTATTTATTTATTTATTTATTTATTTATTTATCTATTTATCTATTTATCTATTTATCTATTTATCTATTTATCTATTTATCTATTTATTTATTTATTTATTTATCTGTCTATCTATCTCTATCTATCTATCTATCTATCTATCTATCTATCTATCTATCTATCTATCTCTATCTATCTATCTATCTATCTATCTATCTATCTATCTATCTATCTATCTATCTATCTATCTATCTATCTATCTATCTATCTATCTATCTATCTATCTATCTATCTATCTATCTATCTATCTATCTATCTATCTATCTATCTATCTATCTATCTATCTATCTATCTATCTATCTATCTATCTATCTATCTATCTATCTATCTATCTATCTATCTATCTATCTATCTATCTATCTATCTATCTATCTATCTATCTATTTATTTATTTGTTTATTTGTGGGGTAGCACAATTTTTGCCTTGTGTTTTCTCCAATCTTTCTTCACATCCTTCCCTCTCTCTTTCCTTGCTTTCCCTCTTTTCTTCTCCTCCACGAACACTCTGTTCTTCCCTCCTCTCCTCGTGCTTCTCACTTACTAAGACCACAAGTTACAGGAGCAGGATAAGACCATTTGGCCCATCGAGTCCCCTCCGCCATTAGATGCGGCTGATTCTATTTTTTCCCTCTTGAACCCCATTCACTTGCATTCGTCCCTTAACTTTTGACACCCTTACTATTCGAGAACCGATCAATCTCCTACTCTCATCTTTCCACTTTCATTTCCTTATGTCTCCTCCTCAATTACTCATCCTCTCCTCCCTCCTCCCTATCTAAAGTCCGCATTTTGAATATTGTGCTCAGTTCTGGGCACCATGCTACAGGAAATATATTGTCAAGCTTGAAAGGGTTCTGAGAAGATTTACGAGGATGTTGCCAGGACTTGAGGGTCTGAGCTATAGGGAGAGGTTGAGTAGGCTGGGTCTCTATTCCTTGGAGCGCAGGAGGATGAGGGGTGATCTTATTGAGGTGTATAAAATCATGAGAGAAATACATCGGGTAGATGCACAGAATCTCTTGCCCAGAGTAGGGGAATCGAGGACCAGAGGACATAGGTTCAAGGTGAAGGGAAAAAGATTTAATAGGATTCTGAGGGGTAACGTTTTCACACAAAGGATGGTGAGAGTATGGAACAACCTGCCAGAGAAGGTGGCTGAGGCTGGGACTATCTGAACGTTTAAGGAACAGTTGGACAGGTGCATGAATAGGACAGTTTGGAGGAGTATGGGCTATGTGCAGGCAGGTGGGACTAGTGTAGCTAGGATGCTTTGGCCGGTGTGGACAAGTTGGGCCGAAGGGCCTGTTTCTGCACTGTATCATTCTGACTCTATCTCTCTGCTCCCCATCTTTATTTTCAGTATGGACCAAGATGTGCAACAGAATAAAGTTAGAATGAGTGGGCTGACCTTGAAGCAATGTATCACACCAGCTGTTCCCTACCTGTGGGAAACTTCAATTCAATTCAAGTCTCAAGCTAATGAAAAAGACTTTCCAATTATATTCAGCCTCGTTCACAATTGTACTTAAATCTGGTAAATTAAAGAGTAGGCGGCTTGTCGCACTACATAAAGATGTCATTTTAGTAAGAAACACGATTGCCTGCTGTGGAAAATTAGCTCGCTGAAAATTTACTGAAAAACCTGTGCATTGTTAAAAACAGACCCTTGTAGGAATCGATCTGACTCTCACTGAATAATGGGATGCTGTCTGGATTTGACTTGTTCTGGTGCATTGCTGAGTCTCCATGGTGAATTCTTGGTCAATGCGGATGGGAATGTTCAAACCAAGGAAGACACTGTTCATCTTTCTCTCCGTCTACCTGCGGAATACTCAAAGACTCTTGCCCATTGGGGAAGAGAGTCCACAATTCTCAGAGAAAAAATATTTTTGACTTAATTGGGGGACCCCTGACTCTTTAAAACAATTAACCCCAGTTGAAGATCCCCCTGCGAGCCAAACCATTCTTTCTACGTTCACCCTGCATTTGTCTTTAGTCAAGTTTCCCCTCACTCTTCTGAATTTCAACAGATACAAAACGTAACCTCTCCAAACTTCCCTCACATCCCAACCTTCCTTCCAGTTATGAGTCCAGTAAGTCTTCTCCAAACTGCTTCCAGTATGCACACCCTTCCAGAAATAATGGGATCAATATCGTACATTGTACTCCAGGTGTGGTCTCATGAGTGCCCCGTATAACTGAAGCATCAGCTATTTTTGTATGGAGTACCCTAAATAAACAATTAATCACCTTAACTAATTACTCACTAATGATATACATGGGTAAGAAGAAAGTGCAGATGCTGGTTTACATCGAAGATGGACACAAAATGCTGGAATAACTCAACAGGCCAGGCAGCATCTCTGGAGAGAAGGAACAGAAACATCACCTGTTCCTTTTCTTAAGTTTTCTACGTTATATGACTGTCATATGTTGTAACACTGGAGCGACTAGGCTTGTATACACTGGAATTTAGAAGGATGAGAGGAGATCTTATCGAAACGTATAAGATTATTAAGGGGTTGGACACGTTAGAGGCAGGAAACATGTTCCCAATGTTGGGGGAGTCCAGAACAAGGGGCCACAGTTTAAGAATAAGGGGTAGGCCATTTAGAACTGAGATGAGGAAAAACTTTTTCAGTTGTGAATCTGTGGAATTCTCTGCCTCAGAAGGCAGTGGAGGCCAATTCTCTGAATGCATTCAAGAGAGAGCTAGATAGAGCTCTTCAGGATAGCGGAGTCAGGGGGTATGGGGAGAAGGCAGGAACGGGGTACTGATTGAGAATGATCAGCCATGATCACATTGAATGGCGGTCGGTGCTGGCTCGAAGGGCCGAATGGCCTCCTCCTGCACCTATTGTCTATCGTCTATTGTTACTCCAGCATTTTGTGTCTGTCATTGATAATGTATACTAGTTTTTTTGCAAATCACACACGAGGACACCTTAATTCCTTACTTTCACACGTCCTGCCGACACCTCTAAGTGCTTCACATAAAGGGCATGTTTGACTTTGTGCAATTGGATAAACAAATATAAATTGCCAAAATAAACGTTTCCAATTTTCAGTTTGATTTAAGTCAATGGAATGGAAAATATGTGCACAGCGTGTGATTTTGATCTGTATTTTCTTACAGTGCAGACTACACGATTGCAAGTGTACGCAGTGTTGTTAGATATTCTGCTCACTCTGCCCTTATCCTCATCCACAACTCATCCTTGAGATTGGTCGTCAACAACAACTCTATTAACATGCGAAAGGCGCAATGGATGTGTCAGCAAAAATATTTTACTCAGAATAAAAGGATGTACCTTTAGAAAGGAGATGGGAAGGAATTTCTCTAGTCGGGGGGTGTTGAATCTTTGGAGTTCATTGCCACAGACGGCTGTGCTGGTCAAGCCATTGGATATCTTTAAAGCGGAGATTGACAAATTCTTGATTAGTCAGGATATCAGGGGTTATGGGGAGAAGGCAGGAGAATGGGGTTGAGAGGGAAAGATAGATCAGCCACGATGGAATGTCGGAGTAGAATCGATGGGCCGAATGGCCTAATTCTGCTCCTATGACATTATTTAGACAGCAAACCACACAAGAACGCAGGTCACCTAAAGCTAGAGTCATGGAAGCACCACACTAATGGAATGAAGGGATATGGGGAGAAAACAGGAACGGGGTACTGATTTAGGAAGGTGAACCATGATCATATTGAATGGCGGAGCTGGCTCGAAGGGCCGAATGGCCTACTCCTGCACCTATTTTCTATGTTTCTATATATGGAGCATCTCAATGGGGGAGAAAGATGCCGAGAGGATACAGGTGGGAATTCTAGAGTTTAAGTTGCTAACAGTTGAGGTCTGACTCGGCAGTAGCAGAAAGATTGAACGTCAGGATGTACCCACGGCCAGTTGTGGACTGGTCTTCTGAACATCCACGCATTTAGTGGAACGTAGGGAACTCCGAATGTTGGATAACTGAAGAGATTGGAAAAATAGGGATTGGTGAGGTAATGGGAGGATACAAAACAATGATAGGATTTTTTTAATTGAGACTCTGGATTGGGAGTCAATTTCAGTCAGTGATCACAGGACTGGTGGATATTGGGAATGGGCAGTTGAAATTCCGTTGGGATTCAGTTTAAAGAGGGGGAAAGAAAAAAAAATCATTCCTTTGATTGAATTGATTTATTCGAAGATGCAGCATGGAAACAGGTACACTGGGCCACCGAGTCCACGCCGACTATTGATCAGCTGTTCACATTAGTACTGACCTCTTCCACTTTCGCATACACTCCCTGCCCAATCGGGGCCAATTGCAGATGCCTTTTAACCAAGGATGCTAGAGGAACAAGATGGCCCACTCCGTTGATATCGCCTACACTGAAGTGTAGTACGCAAAGGACCAAAGGAGCAAAGGAGCGAATGGTATGTTGGCATTCGTAGCGAGGATTTGAGTATAGGAGCAGGGAGGTTCTGCTGCAGTTGTACAGGGCCTTGGTGAGACCGCAACTGGAGTATTGTGTACAGTTTTGGTCTCCTAATCTGAGGAAAGACATTCTAGCCTTAGAGGGAGTACAGAGAAGGTTCACCAGATTGATCCCTGGAATGGCAGGACTTTCATATGAAGAAAGATTGGATAGACTAGGCTTATACTCGCTGGAATTTAGAAGACTGAGGGGGGGATCTTATAGAAACATATAAAATTCTTAAGTGGTTGGAGAGACTAGATGCGGGAAGATTGTTCCCGATGTTGGGGAAGTCCAGAACCAGGTGTCACAGCTTAAGGATAAGGGGGAAGTCTTTTAGGACCGAGATGAGAAAACATTTCTTCACACAGAGTGGTGAGTCTGTGGAATTCTCTGCCACAGAAGGTAGTTGAGGCCAGTTCATTGGCTATATTTAAGAGGGAGTTAGATGTGGCCCTTGTGGCTAAAGGGATCAGGGGGTATGGAGAGAAGGCAGGTACAGGTTACTGAGCTGGATGATCAGCCATGATCATATTGAATGGCAGTGCAGGCTCGAAGGGCCGAATGGCCTACTCCTGCACCTATTTTCTATGTTTCTATGTTTCTATGTTTAGTAGGCAAAACCCGCCATTCGCTCTGCCTCTCGCAGTGTAATCAGTATTTTGGGGGAACACTATGTTTGATGATACCATTAAAATGCAGAATATACCTCATCTATCAATTCACAGATTTTTGTTAGTTTTCTTTTAAAATGTTTCTGCAAGTTTCTGCCTACTAAAATGGCACCGTGACACACTACGGTTTTTAGGGTCAAGTGGTCTATCTTGTATATTTGCTTTTAACCTACAAACCCGCAGGTTTTTGGGAAGTGGGAGGAAACCGGAGCACTCGAGGAAACCCAGGTGATCACAAGGTGCAAATTCTTCACCGGAGGTCAGGATGGAGCCTGGGCCTACAGTGCCATGAGGCAGCAGCTCGACCCGCTGCGCCACCGTGCCACCGCGCTTGCTATTTTATCCCTGCCATTCCTCTTTCAAGTTATGATGATGTCTTGTACTCTAGCCCTTGGCCTCTTGGCTCAGATGTTTCCTTCAAATAAAATTCCAAGTAATCCGTTTTAATCTCCTGAGGAGAGATTTTCCACGATTCCACAACACTCGTCCAGCAATCGGATCACTCACCCGTGACTGCTCATTATCATCATGTGTCATTCTTTGTGGCTTTTGCTCAGATGTAACAGCTACCACATCCTGCCTCCAAATCAATGCTATCTGTAATTCTTTACAAGTCTCAGGCCTGTTCCTAACTAGATATTAATCCAGCTGTTTCAATTTAAGATCTCGTACTGCACAGCGTGGAACCGATCCTCATATCCAAGCGGGGCGAGTTTATCAAAGTTCACGTCTTCCTTGGATGCTTATTAATTTTTTACATATGCCCTTTACTCTTCAGCAACACAATGGAGTGAGTTACATCCACAACCTTTGGAATATGCCCCCTGGGCAGCCTGCAAATTATAAAAGCAGATGCAATATACTGAGCGTGGAGTGGTTAGGTGGCAGAAACGGGCCCATTATTCAGCCTAATTAATGGATGATGGATATATTTACACCCTTGAACTTTTTGTCGCCTCAGGTGTACTATCTTGTTTGTGTCCTGACTATTTGGCAGTGTCCTGAGGTTGCTGGAGTACAGTGGTATTCTGTGTTACAGTGAGACATGAATCTCATCAGCAGCTCAACCAGACCACAGGGGGGATCTTATTGAAACGTATAAGATAATTAGGGGATTGGACACATTAGAGGCAAGAAACATGTTCCCAATGTTGGGGGAGTCCAGAACAAGGGGCCACAGTTTAAGAATAAGGGGTAGGCCATTTAGAACGGAGATGAGGAAGAACTTTTTCAGTCAGAGAGTGGTGAAGGTGTGGAATTCTCTGCCTCAGAAGGCAGTGGAGGCCAGTTCGTTGGATGCTTTCAAGAAAGAGCTGGATAGAGCTCTTAAGGATAGCGGAGTGAGGGGGTATGGGGAGAAGGCAGGAACGGGGTACTGATTGAGAGTGATCAGCCATGATCGCATTGGAATGGCGGTGCTGGCTCGAAGGGCTGAATGGCCTCCTCCTGCACCTATTGTCTATTGTCTATTGTCTATTGAGAGAAGTCAGCCGTTTCTCTGTGGATAATACTTCGCCTCTCGTTCGGAAGGTTTTGCCTGTCCATTTTGTTTGAAGTAAACATCTGAGCCAAGTGGCCAAGGGCTAGAGTACAAGTCATCGCCATACCTGAGTTGGGGGGCACTCTAGTACATCCAGTAAGTGGACCGGCCTGTGGACTTTTTCTTTTGTAAATTGTGCCACAATACGGCGACTTGTGCATGTGGGAGCTGTGCAGGAAGAGTTTCACTGCGCAGCACGATGATCCAATAAACAACCATTGAACTATTGATTTTCAGTTCAAATAGGACCCTTAAAAACCTGCGAAGAAAATCTAAACTGGAGAGCTTAGTGAGTGTGGTGGAATCTTGGCAAATCTCTCCTCAGGAGATTAAAATGCATTACTTGGAATTTTATTTGAAGTAAACACCTGAGCCATCTGAGCCAAGAGGCCAAGGCCTAGAGTACAAGACATCACCATAACTTGAGAGGAATGGCAGGGGTAAAACAGCAAGGGCAGCGCGGTGGAGCAGCGGGTAGAGTTGCTGCCTCACGGCACCATAGGGCCCAGGTTCGATCCTGACCTCCAGTGTATCTGTGTAGGAGTGCTACACTGTCGAAGAAGCAGTTTTCCTACAGTCATTGAGTCATGGTACTATACCGCATGGAAACAGGCCCTTCAGCCCATTGAGTTCAGGCTGACCATTAAGCACCAACTTGTACAATCATCCTACACTAAACCCTCTTGAATCTCCCCACGTTACTATAAACTCTCCAGATATTACCACTCACCCTCACAACCAAGGTCATTTACAGCAAACAACTCACTTACTACTAACACAAGATAGGTACAAAATTCTGGAGTAACTCAGCAGGACAGGCAACATCTCTGGAGAGAAGGAATGGGTGACGTTCTGAAGAAGGGTGTCGACCCAAAACGTCACCCATCCCTTCTCTCCAGGGATGCTGCCCGTCCCGCTGAGTTACTCCAGCATTTTGTGTCTATCTTCGAATTAAACCAGCATCTGCAGTCCTTTCCTTCACCCACTAACCCACACGTCTTGCTCCCGGGGGAGGATATCGGAGTATCCAGTGGAAACCCATGTGGCCGCAAGGGGAACTTGCAAACTCCCCACAGAGAGCACCCGGAGTCAGGATTGAACCTGGGTCGCTGGAGCTGTGAATCAGTCTAAAGACATTTATTTTCATCTCAGTCCTATTTGAGGTTGTGGTGGGCATGTTTTCTTTGGAATTTTCTTTGGAAATTTCTTCCTCAAAAGCAATAGACAATAGAAAATAGGTGCAGGAGGAGGCCGTTCGGCCCTTCGAGCCAGCACCGCCATTCAATGTGATCATGGCTGATCATTCTCAATCAGTACCCTGTTCCTGCCTTCTATCCAGCTCTCTCTTGAATGCATTCAGAGAATTGGCCTCCACTGCCTTCTGAGGCAGAGAATTCCGCAGATTCACAACTCTCTGACTGAAAAAGGTTTTCCTCATCTCAGTTCTAAATGGAGAAACGGTGAAAGGGGCCACAACTTACTGTGGGTAGGTGACAACGTGGAGCTAAGGTTACTGTGAGATCACCCATGATTTTATCAATGGTCGGTGCAAGCTTATTGGGCCCATTAAGCTTGCTCCAACCATTGATAAAATCATGACAGAAGGGGTAGGAGTTGTACAGTTTGATAGCCACAGGGAAAAAGGATCTCCTGTGGCATTCTGTCCTGCATCTTGGTGGGACCCAGTCTGTTGTTGGACGTGCTCCTCAGGTTGACCAATGTGCCATGGAGGGGGTGAGCTGTATTGTCCAAGATGCTCCGCAGTTTGAGGACCATTCTCCCCTCCAAGACCACCTCCAATGAATCCAACTCCACTCCCAGGTCGGAGCCACCCTTCCTGATGAGCTTGTTGATTCCATTGGCGTCCGCGGCCTTCGCCCTGCTGCCCCAGCACGCGACAGCGAAGAAGATGGCATTGACCACCACCGCTTGCTAGAACATCTGCAGCATCTAACTGCAGACGTTGAAAGAGGGGAGCCTACTCAGAAAGTACACATGGCTCTATCCCTGAGGGGAGCCTACTCAGAAAGTACACATGCCTCAGCGTTCCTGGACCAGTCCAGTTTACTGTTCAAGTCAAGTCAAGTCAATTTTATTTGTATAGCACATTTAAAAACAACCCACGTTGACCAAAGTGCTGCACATCTAATTAGGAAAAAAAAGAAACATACAGTGGCAGGCAGCCAAACACAACGGCGCGGCCATCTTGAACAAAATGTTTAACTAAAGCAGAATGGTGTCCCGCGGCCGCGCATCCACACCCTTGATGGGGAAAGGGGTGTTCCTCTCCTCCTAAAGTCCACCACCAACTCCTTAGTCTTGTCGGTGTTGAGCTGCAGGTGATTCAGCCCACACCACCCAACAAAGTAGTTGACTACACCTCTGTATTCAGCTTCCCTCCCCTCCCTGATGCAGTCCACAATTGCAGAGGAACATCAAGGAACATTATATCAACATAAAGTTCCATCACTCGAAGAAAGAAACTGCCATCTGGCATAAATTTGAAATCACTAGACGATAGACACAAAATGCTGGAGTAACTCAGCGGGACAGGCAGCATCTCTGGAGAGAAGGAATTGGTGATGTTTCGGGCCGAGACCCTTCTTCCGACTAAAAGTCAGGGGAGAGGGAAACTGGAGATATGGATGAATACAAAGAGAATGTACGGTGTGAATACAACGGATCAAAGCTGACGTTGATCAAGGAAATGTAGAATGGTTCATTGTTGGCTGAGGGGAAAGTGACAACTAGGCGCACAGAGAGTAAAATTAATCAGGAGGACAGTGAAACTAGTCGGAGAACTAGGGTGGGGGAGGGACGGAGAGAGAGGAAAGCTGCCCAAGCGAAATATGAGGTGCTGTTACTCGACTAGTAGAACCAGTAGACTAGTTATCCAGGGATCAGGTTGATAAAGCTGGAGACTTCAGTTCAGGGTAAGGGGAGAATGTAGGTTCGTATCCCACTTCTGACACCAGGAGGCATGGGTTTGTATCCCACTTCTGACACCATGTTGTGCTGACCGCATAATAACAGAAGCCTTACACCTGGATAATGATCCAAAGACTTTATTAACTACATAGCAAGCACGACCTCACGCCTGTACGTTCCACTTACACTAACCCAAATCTCTCAAGCAGTGGTCACTCAAAAGCTTAAGGGGCGTAACTACAAAAGCATGACACATAACATGAGTGACACCATTACACTAATCTACAGAGAAGGCAGGAACGGGGTACAGATTGAGAATGATCAGCCATGATCACATTGAATGGTGGTGCTGACTCGAAGGGCTGAAAGGCCTACTCCTGCACCTATTGTTGCAATCGGCAATGGGCAGGTATAGGTCTCTCATATGCAGAAAGGAACTGCAGATGCTTGTTTATATCAAAGATAGACACAACTCAGGGGAACTCAGAGGGTCAGGCAGCATCTCTGGAGAAAAGGAACAGGTTACACCAGACTTACAGACTGAAGAAGGGTTCCAAACCGAAACATCACCTATTCCTTTTCTCCAGAACCTGCCTGACCCGCTGAGTTACTCCAGCACTTTGTCTATCTGTAGGTCTCTCCTGTTTGTTTACGTGAAGGCCGGTTCCTGTCGTGTTTTGTAAACTGTGTTTCTTCCATCTACCCACTATGCCAGATAACAATACTCAAATCAAGCCAACCCAAGTTTATTGTCAAGTAGGATGAAGTATAGATACAATAAAAAAAACTTGCTTGCAGCAGTATCACAGATATATAGACTGAGACATGTCACAAAAGAATAAATTATACTTAAATTACACATAAATTCTACAAGACAGTGAAACAGAAAAAAAGACTGTGCAAATAAAAACAATAAAGCACAAATCTAAATCTGTAAACAAAATGGTAGTGCTAAATGTGGTTCATAATGTTCTGTAGCTGAGGTTGGATTCGAGCTGTGCAGATTGATTCAAGAACTTGATTCAAAAACCTGTAGGAAAGTAACTGTTCCTGAATCTGGTGTGGGACTTCAGACTTTTATTTCTCCTGCCTGATGGTACCAATGAGAAGAAGGCATTGCCTGGATGGTGGAGATCCTTGGTGATAGATGCTGCCTTCTTGAAGTAGGCACCTCATGTCAATGCTTTTGAAGATGTTAAGGGCTGTACCCGTGATGGATTGGGCAGAGTCCACCATTCCTTGCAGTTGGAATTGACAGTTGAGCTTAGAGGACTTGATATTACAATCCCTACTGTAATCGGCACCTTCTTAATATCTTGAGTGGGGGTAGGGGTGAAGACTTCATTGGGGTCATCAGGTGGGCACCCTTCTTCCTTGGTGTTTCGTTGATAGGCCCACGACACCTCCAGAGGGCTCAACAGCGACACCTGGCGTCCCAGGTGCGCTCCCATCCATTTTTACCCCTCCTGCTGGTCATTTTGCAGCCCACTAGACAATAGACAATAGGTGCAGGAGTAGGCCATTCGGCCCTTCGAGCCAGCACCACCATTCAATGTGATCATGGCTGATCATTCTCAATCAGTACCCTGTTCCTGCCTTCTCCCCATACCCCCTGACTCCACTAACCTTAACAGCTCTATCCAGCTCTCTCTTGAATGCATTCAGATAATTGGCCTCCACTGCCTTCTGAGGCAATGAATTCCACAGATTTACAACTCTCTGACTGAAAAAGTTTTTCCTCATCTCCGTTCTAAATGGCCTACCCCTTATTCTGGTTCTGAACTCCCCCAACATTGGGAACATATTTCCTGCCTCTAACGTGTCCAACCCCTTAATAATCTTATACGTTTCCCCTCTCATCCTTCTAAATTCCAGTGTATACAAGCCCAGTTGGAGTCCTTCCTCTTCAGCCACAGCCAGTTGCTGCTTCGCTCGGCAGCCTCTGACAGCGACCTGACGGCTTGCTGGAAGGCCTGTCCGCGAACCCCCATTCCCTTCAGTAGTCTGGTTGTTGACATGGCTACAAACCCTCTACAACCAACCTCGACAGGGAGCACCTGGGCACGCCAGCCGCGTCGTTCTGCCTCGGCTGCTAAGTCTGAATACTTCAGACATTTGCGTTCATGCCCTTCACCAAAGAGGCCATGAAACAACCGGTCAGAATATTTTTCCCATTGCCAGGGTATCAAATGGAAGTTGTTCTAGCGTTAAAACAGAAAATGGAGAAATGCAAACGTCTGGAAAATGGGGAAAATTGTAACGTTCTTGAAAAATATTCGACATTAGTTCCCCAACACATTTTATCATTGAGTAGCAATGTGCAAAACTTAAAGAGTTCTTCCTGCGCTCTAATAGTAGTATACGCATTGTAAAGTGCCATGAAATGGACACTGCAAATCTTGACAATCTTGCTCATGATTTATAAGACTGGCTTTGCTTAAATTGCACTGCCTTTTTGCATTTACAGTACATTTAAGTGAATGTATGCACTGTCTAAAAGTCGTTGCCTAGCCTGAAAAAGATTGTTTTTGCTTTTTGGAACGAAAGATCAAACAGTTGATTTTATTTTGTACTAGACCAAGTGGACCCGTTGGGCTCACGACTCGTTGGGTTGCCATTGTGACGTGGGAAAATGGCCCTTTTTTCTTTAAAATAAATGGCTTTAAAAAAAAAAAATCTCAATGAAAATCGCAATTTTTCTTTAAAATTGTGTTTTTTTCTGCATTGGTCTAGCACCCTCCCCTCCCCTCCCTCACTCCATCCCCTCAACCCCCCTTCTTCCCCACCCTCTCCCCCTTCCCCTCCCACCCCCCCAGTCACCCACTCCATCCCCCCTTATTCCCCCCCCCCTCCATCGATTGTGCTCCATTCTCTTTGAAGGTAATCTTCAGACATTGAATTCTTGAAGCAATCCCATAATTGTCGAGGTGTTGATTTCAGCAATTGTCAGCAAAACAAACGGGGAGTCTTGTCCGCTCAGCATCTTCCATCGTCTGTTGCCAATGGTCGCCAGTTTGCAACAAACCTCTTTCTGTGCAGACGTCTTTGAAGGAAGGAAGAAGAATATGTCCGTCATGTGTCCTCGATGAATCGAAGGATACTAGCCCTTTTACGTGATGGAGAAGCAGTCTCAAGTAGTAGAGGTCACCACATCTTGGAGAAATGGTATACACTCGTCCCAGAACGTTGGCTTCAAAAATACCTGGAAGATCTTCCACTATCTTCCCAACCTTCCTTCTTTGCCATTTCTTATTGTTCCATGTGTAAAATCGGGGTACATCAGTGTAGTACAGTGTCCTTGCAAATTGATATCGAGAACACAATTGCATGAATTCAGTCAACGTTGTTCTCGTGATATCCTCATTTCTCACCTGCCGACCAGCATCGACTCTGATGATGACTCGTTGTTCTTGTGGTAGAAGTACCTGGAGTCGAATGACATAAAATGTGAATAACTTAAAAAATATAACACCAATTTCAATACAAATATTTGCATTACCGTTAAAGCGCCGACCGTGAATAAGGTGGGCCTAAAATTGTCACGCTATCGTGTACTGGTTTGGCTGAAGTTCGACCACAAAGTAACAAACAAACGAGAGTTTTAGTATATAGATTATACAAAATAACACTGTAAAAATCCATTATTCTCTGATATATATTTATACATAAGGGCAGAGCAGTTGTATGCTGATTATTAATAATATTTTCAGAAGGTTTGACCTTTCCTGTGATGGTGAGTATATTCATTTAATTTATTTTTGCTGTATTTTACATTGATACTGTTTGCCTTAAAATATAGATTTGTCGTGTTAAACATTGTTATTTAACACAGTAACGCAATGACACATAGTTCGGCAATTTATTTAAGGATTTATGTGCAGAATACCAGCGTGTGATGTGCAGAAATATATGTTTTGAACAAATTCTCATGCAACCAACAATTTTCCATTCCCGAATGCTGCTGAATGATTGAGAATATATCTGTACACTGTGGACGGCTCGATTGTAATCATGTATTGTCTTTCCGCTAATTCGTTAGCACGCAGCACAAGCTTTTCACTGTACTTCGGTGCACGTGATAATAAACTAAACTCAACTCAAACTCAACTCAACAATCTCTGAGCGTCCCAAACACTGTAGCGACATTGGGATATTACTCAGGCACTGTCTCACGATGTTGGAAACATGAAAGCCAATCTCCAGAAAGGAAACTCGTTCAAAGAGCGACATTCAGATCATCTGCTTTAGTACAAAATTCTTAAGGGGTTGGACAGGCTAGATGCAGGAAGATTGTTCCCGATGTTGGGGAAGTCCAGAACAAGGGGTCACAGTTTAAGGATAAGGGGGGAGTCTTTTAGGACCGAGATGAGAAAGTTTTTTTTCACACAGAGTGGTGAATCTGTGGAATTCTCTGCCACAGAAGGTAGTTGAGGCCAGTTCATTGATTATATTTAAGAGGGAGTTAGATGTGGCCCTTGTGGCTAAAGGGATCAGGGGGTATGGAGAGAAGGCAGGTACGGGATACTGAGTTGGATGATCAGCCATGATCATATTGAATGGCGGTGCAGGCTCGAAGGGCCGAATGGCCTACTCCTGCACCTATTTTCTATGTTTCTATGTTTCTATGTATGTTGGGGACTTCACCATGTTCTTCAAAGTAAGTTTACTTTAGGTTCGAGATACAGCGCAGAAGCAGGGCCTTCGACCCACCGAGTCCGTGCCGACCATGTCATGCTACCCTACACACACTAGGGACAATTTCACATTTATACCTAGCCATTTAACTTACAAACCTGTAGGTCTTTGGAGTGTGGGAGGAAACCGAAGATCTTGGGGAAACCCCACGTAAGTCACGGGGAGAAGGTACAAACTCCGTACAGACATGCACTCATGGTCAGGATCGAACCCGGGTCTCTGGCACTAGCTCTACTGCTATGCCACCATGCCGCCCAATCGTTGTGATCGGTGATGCTTAATAACAAGCGAAGAAACTGGAAATACTGAGACACACAAGGAACTGCATTTGGTGGAATCCTGAGCAAAGCATAATGTGCTGGAGGAACTCTGTGGGTCAGGCAGCATCTATGGAGGTAATGGAGAGGCAATGTTTTGCATCAGGACTCTTCTTCAGACTGATTCAAATACTCAACTGTACAAAGAGAAACATAATTCACCATTCTTTCTGCTGATTGAGTAAGTTTTATGGTTTAGTTTTAGTTTAAGAGGTAAAGCATGAAAACTGACCCTGCGGCCCATCGAGTCCTTGCTGACCATTAATCACTTCTACACTAGTTCGATGTTATCCCACTTACGCAACCCACGCACGAGGGGCAATTTACAAAGGCCTATTAATCTGCAAGCCTGCACGTCTTTGGAATGTGGGAGCAAACTGGAGCACTCAGTGAAAACCCACACGGTCGCAGGGGAAACGTACAAACTCCATACAGACAGCACCTATAGTCAGTATCGAACCCAGGTCTCTTGCTTCAGCAAATCTACCGCTACAGTTTATATTTCCGATTTCCAGCATTTTTTTACCATTGGATTCTTTGTATTCACCGAGACAGGCCTCAGTTTGACATTGCATTTTAAAAGTCTGCAGTCTTTCCTCTGATCCCCACATCTGTTTTGGTGTGAATTCACCGGAATGGGATTTGACCCAGAGATGACCACTGAGCCAAGACTGAGATTGCCAGGGAATGATAGAACATGGAACATAGAACAGTACAGCATAGGAACGGGCCCTTTGGCCCACAATGTCCATGCTGAATATGATGCCGAGACCAATCCTTATCTGCCTGCACATAATCCATATCCCTTCATTCCCCACATATCCATGTGCTTATCCAGAAGTCTCTTCAATGCCATTATCGTAAATGCCTCCACCACCGCCTCTGGCAGCGCGTTCTAGGCACTTACCACCCTCTGTGTAAAAGAATTTGCCCCCCACATCTCCATTAATCATTTCCGCTCTTACCGCTACTCTTCGAAATTTCCATTCTGGGAAACAGATTACCCTAGATATGCCTCTCGTCATTTTATATACCTCTATCGGGTCTCCCCGCACTCCAGAGAAAATAATCCAAGCTTGTCCAACCTCTCCCTGTAATTACTACCCTCCAATCTAGGCATCGTTCTGGTAAACCTCCTCAGCACCCTTTCCAAAGCCTTCACATCCTACTGTAATGGGGTGACCAGAACTGCACACAATACTCCATATGCCGCCTAACTGAAGTCCTACAAAGCTGCCTCATGACTGTCTAAATCTTAGAAACATAGACATAGAAAAATAGACAAAATAGGTGCAGTAATTGGCCATTCGGCCCATCGAGCCAGCACTGCCATTCAATATGATCATGGCTGATCTTCCAGAATCAGTACCCTGCTCCTGCTTTCACCCCATCTCTCTTGACTCCGTTAGCCCCAAGAGCTACATCTAACTCGCCCTTGAATACATCCAGTGAATTGGCCTCCACTGCCTTCTTATGCTCAAAACGATAATATATGTGCAGTTGAGGGATGCTGGTAAATTGAGATGGTCTTTTCAAATCGTGGAAAGCATTATGATGTGATTAATGTAAGCATGTTTTCTCCATCAGTACGGTACATTGGATGAATACAAATATCTTGGATTCTGTTGTACCGTGCTAATTAAAGAAAGTCTTTTATAACTGTGATCACTTGAATGAAAAATAATGACTACGGTTGTCTTGAAAACATTGTTGACATTCTTTAGTAATTAATATCTTTTTGGTCGCATTATTCTTTTGACGCCAGATGCAAATGAGGAATATTTATGTAATGTTAACTGGGCCCTCAACAGATTTTTTGATCATTGCAGAGAGAAATTATTGTGCCATTTGTTTGGAATATATTAATTGCCTTCTGCCTAGTATATTAATGTATCTTTTCAGAGGAAGCCTGTTGCTTTGGGACCAGCTGGTCATGTGAAAATTAATAGGTATTTATCACTGTTCAGACAGGGCAGTCAGTCATAACGGCAATGTTTTTAGTTTTAGAGATAACGGCCCATCGAGTCCGCGCCGACCAGCGATCAACTGTACACTCCCACCATCCTACACACTAGGGACAATTTACAATTTGTACCGAAGCCAAATTAACCTACAATCATTTACGCTTTTGGCATGTAGGAAGAAACCGGAGCACCAGGAGAAAATCCATGCGGTCACGGGGAGAACGTACAAACTCCGCCTGGTCTGCACCTGTAGTCTGGATTGAACCTGGGCCTCTGGCGCTCTGAAGCAGTAAATGTACTGCTACGCAACCTTGCCACCAGCTGAATGCTCAGAGAAATATTCTGTGATACACAATGAATAAATGGAAAGATTTGCGATTAAGGTTTGATAAAATATGACTTTGAAGGGAATTGAGAGTGACGTAAAACCACCCACGTGGATCAATGAACGACACAAAGTAACTCAGCTGAGTTACTCCAGCACTTTTTTTTGTGAACCAGTATCCAGTTCCTTGTATCTACTCATATGGACCAGTTGGGTCCAATGGTTACTTTTTGTACTGCAAAGTAATGTAACTTTGAGAAATACCAACTCTGTAACTTCCAAGAGGCACATTAATATTAATGTTTCAGGATTTAATTGAATGTTTGGAGGTCCAAGGAGATTGCACCATTTCCTTCACATTTAATAACAAGCCAACTTTCAAGAAATAAATTCAGAAAGAAAGCTGGGGAATAAATTGAGTTGAAACATTTTCCATGCCTGAGACCTTTTGCAGGAACCGTGGCTTCCAATGCCCTTCCACTGGAATCCTTCATGGATGCCACAAGATGGATGCAAGGCCTTGGAGAAGATGCCATTGGGATGTATTGGTGGCATACCAGTTACATAAAAAGACAGAAGTCAGAGTTATCCTTCCCAATGGAGAGCAGATTAGAGGAAGATATAGTGGAAGTGTTATAAGTGGTATTAATGGTTTGTTAGGGTAACCAGAGGGTGTGGATTCAAGATAAACACCAAAGAGAAGGCAAAAAAGGAGGGCTATTTTTACTCATTAGTTTGGTGTGGAACAAACTATCTGAAAGGTGCTTGAATATATTCAACAGCAACGTTGAGAAGAGCCTGCGTGTTATTAGAGCAGAGCCTGCTCGTCATAAATCAGCACAAGGTCCTTCATCGGCACGAAGCTCTCTGTACACTGGTGGACTGTTTCCGTAAACAGTCGGAAGAAGGGTCCCGACCTGAAACGTCGCCCATCTTTTTTCTCCGGAGAAACTGCCTGACCCGCTGAGTTGCTCCGGCACTTGGTGTCTGTCTTGGTGACTTGCAGCAGGGCATTTTGTAGTTGCACTGACAAATGGTGTGACTCAACATTCGTGGTGGTGAATCGTCCCAGAAACAGTAACATTTCTTGCCCATTATTGGAGCCGCACTCATCCGGACAAGTGACGTACATTCCACATCCGCTTGCCTTACGCCATGTAAATGGGAGGATTGTTTCAAGGAGTCATTCGTCACCTCGTCTTAACTCGTTGTAACACCCCAGCGATTTACTGGTTGTTCTGTTAGACCTTCTGCCTAATAGTGATAACCAGCTTATTGGTGTTGGATCTCAGTGATACTAATGCCATCAAACATCAAGGATGGACTTTCTCTTGTCGGCCATGGAGATCTCCTGCAGACTTGTGAACAAATCGCTGGTGGACAACCATATTCATCACTGTTGTTGGTAGTTGAGGGCAGGTCAGTTAGAATGGAACGGTTTTTTCCTCTTTATACACATAATGTGAAAGGCAAGAACCTTAACAGCATTGAATTATTGGCAGGATTCTCAACAACATTGATCTACAGAAGTGTTGGGGTCCAAGTCCAGAGCTCCTTGAAAGTGTCAACACGAGTGGATAAAGTGGTAAAGAAGGCTTGCCTTCATTGACCAAGGCACAGAGTATTGTGAGTCAGGAAGTTAGGCTGTAGTATTACAAACGTTTGGTTGGACAGCATTTGGAGTATTGTGTGCAATTCTGGTCACCCATTCCAGGAAGGATATGGAGGGTTTGGAGAGGGTGTAAAGAGGTTTGCCCGAATGCCGACTGAATTATAGGGAGAGGTTGGACAAACGTGGATTGTTTTCTCTGGAGCGCGGAAACCTGATAAAAGTATATAAAATGATGAGAAGCAGAATCCTTTGTTGCAGGGTAGAAATGTCAAAGACCAGAGGGCAGAGCTTTAAGGTGAGAGGAGCAAAGTTTAAAAGAGATGCGCGTGCCAGGAAGAACTGTCAACTGTGGTGGTGGAGGCAGACATAATAGTGGCATTTAAGAAGCTGTTGGACAGGCACATGGATATGCAGGGATTGGAGGGATATGGATCATAGGCACATAAAGAGATTAGTTTAACGTGGCACAGGCATGGACATTATGGGGTGAAGGGTCTGTTCTAGGTCCTTCGGATAATACCCCGAGACAATTTTCTAATTGATTAGTTCGCTGTAAGAACTGACCGAAGACACAGTTTTGAGTTCTGGAGCCTCTTGTGTTCTTCAAATGGAATTATCTGATGCTTAACTCCCCAGAAATAACAACGCACAGAAAAACTCCCTCCATACAAGATTTACTGACAGTCTCGCCAGATGAAGCAACAATACCAAAACTTTTAGTTTAGTTTAGTTTAGAGATACAGGGTGGAAACAGGCCCTTCGGCCCACTGATTCCTCATTGACCAGCGATCCCAGTTCATTAGCACTATCCTACACACTTGTGACAATTTAGATTCTTGACAGAAGCCAATTAACCTACAAACCTGTACGTCTTTGGAGTGTTAGAGGAAACTGAAGCAACTGGAGAAAACCCACATAGGTCATGGGGAGAACGTACAAACTCCGTACAGGCAGCGCCCGCAGTCGGGATGGAACCCGGGTCTTTGGCACTGTAAGGCAGCAACCCTACCGCTGCGCCACCGCGCCACCCAATCAATCCAATGCCACCCTCTCGAAGGAATCTACTCAGACTCAATTATTCTAGCCGAAGGCACTGACATGGTCAGACATTTAGTCTTGAAGGTTATCAGTGATCGAACAAATGAAGGTCATCAACAGTCAGGGACATGTCTAATGATCGAGAGATGGCAAAGCAGGAGAGGGGAGGAGTGTTCACCGATTGTCAGACACGATCTATAAAGCCAGATTATGATGGATAGGAGTCATCTTCATATCATATCATATCATATATCTACAGCCGGAAACAGGCCTTTTCGGCCCTCCAAGTCCGTGCCGCCCAGTGATCCCCGTACATTAACACTATCCTACACCCACTAGGGACAATTTTTACATTTACCCAGCCAATTAACCTACATACCTGTACATCTTGATCATGAGATTGTTTCTGTAAGTTTATGACAGCGATTTGGGCGTTTGGAGCGGCTATCTTTGTGTTTGTTCTGGTGGCTCATATCCTTGCTTCTATAATGGAAGCTTCCAGCTGCTGCACAGATGTCTGTGAATGCAAGAGAACAACGTAGATAGCAGAGCACTGGAGAGTAATTGACAGGTTCAGAAAATGCTGGCATAGCCTCCTCATCTAAAAGCAAAATAGAGCAGATACTGGAAAGCTGAAATTTAAAAACAAAACCAGAATTGCTAAAAGTTACCATCAGGCCCAACAACTGTGAACATTGAAGGTGTATGTGGATGATGACAATGGACAATAGGTGCAGGAGTAGGCCATTCGGCCCTTCGAGCCAGCACCGCCATTCAATGTGATCATGGCTGATCATTCCCAATCAGTACCTCGTTCCTGCCCTCTCCCCACACCGCCTGACTACGCTATAAATTAAGAGCTCTATCTAACTTTAGGCCAGCAGATCAGTGCAGATGAATTTAGTTTGGAGATACAGCGTGGGAACAGACCCTTCGGCCCACTGAGACCACACCGACCAGCGACCCCTGCACATTAACACTATCCTGCACACATTAGGGACAATTTACACATATCCAGTATAGAAACTCAAGTTAATTAACCTACAAACCTGTACGTTTTTGAAGTGTGGGAGGATACCTAAGATCTCGGAGAAAACCCACGTGATCAAAGGGAGAACATACAAACTCTGTACATAGTCGGGATCGAACCAGCGTTTCTGGCGCTGCAAGCGTTGTAAGGCAGCAACTCTACCACTGCGCCACCGTGCCACCGTGCCACCGTGCCACCGTGCCACCATGAATGAGGACATGGATAAAGGCCAATGCTGGAAATGTGTAAAACCTTCCTTCAGTGTTACCCGACTGAGTACAGCACTGTGCCGTCTGTACAGTGTTCCACGTTTTCCCCGTGACCATGTGGGTTTTCTCCAGGAGCTCCGGTTTCCTCCCACACTCCAAAGCCGTACAGGTTTGTAGGTTAATTGGCCTGGCATAAATGTAAATTGTCCCTAGTGTGGGTAGCATAGTGTTAATGTGTGGGGATCGCTGGTCGGTGTGAACCCGGTGGGCCGAAGAGCCTGTATCTCTAAACTAAACTAAAAAAACTATTTCTAGAATGTTCTATTTTCTTAACCTGATGCGCTCAGGTGATAATGGTTCCTTGGGGGAAATTATTACCTATCAAACCTTTTTTTTTCCAATTGATCTTGTTGTAATGTCATTCAAGCATCCTCAGTACCAAAGCTGAAATAGAAAATCATATGGACGCACAAGAAACTGTAGATGCTGGAAACTTGCCCAAAGCACAAAGTGTTGGAGGAAGTCAACGGGTCTGGCAGCATTTCTGGAGGGAATGGATAAATAAAGTTTCGGGTCGGGACTGAAAGGAAGCATGCAGGTACAGCAGGCAGTGAAGAAAGCCAATGGAACGTTGGCCTTCATAACAAGAGGAGTTGAGTATAGGAGCAAAGAGGTCCTTCTGCAGTTGTACAGGGCCCTAGTGAGACCGCACCTGGAGTACTGTGTGCAGTTTTGGTCTCCAAATTTGAGGAAGGATATTCTTGTTATTGAGGGCGTGCAGCGTAGGTTTACTAGGTTAATTCCCGGAATGGCGGGACTGTCGTATGTTGATAGACTGGAGCGACTAGGCTTGTATACGCTGGAATTTAAAGGATGAGAGGGGATCTTATCGAAACATATAAGATTATTACGGGGTTGGACACGTTAGTGGCAGGAAACATGTTCCCAATGTTGGGGGAGTCCAGAACAAGGGGCCACAGTTTAAGAATAAGGGGTAGGCCATTTAGAACGGAGATGAGGAAAAACTTTTTCAGTCAGAGAGTTGTAAATCTGTGGAATTCTCTGCCTCAGAAGGCAGTGGCGGCCAATTTCCTGAATGCATTCAAGAGAGAGCCAGATAGAGCTCAAGGATAGCGGAGTCAGGGGGTATGGGGAGAAGGCAGGAACGGGGTACTGATTGAGAATGATCAGCCATGATCACATTGAATGGTGGTGCTGGCTCGAAGGGCCGTATGGCCTCCTCCTGCACCTATTGTCTATTGTCTATTGGGACCTTTCTTCAGACGCTGGTGGTGAATTTGAATGCCTGGGCAAGCTGTAGTCGCGAGTCTGGGTCAGAACGTGGTTGAACAGCTGGGGATCAGTGGAAATCACAGGGTTCTGAAGGAGGGCCCTGACCCGAAACGTTGTTTGTTCATTCCCCCCATAGATGCTGCCTGACCCTCTGAGTTCCTCCAGCACCTTGTGCTTCAGAAAATTATACATTTGGTTTTGAAGCATGCATCTTGCACATTTACAATGTCAGTGGTTGATAAGAGTCAAGATCAAATAACATTGAAGGAGGTGGAAAATAGACAATAGACAATAGGTGCAGGAGGAGGCCATTCGGCCCTTCGAGCCAGCACCACCATTCAATGTGATCATGGCTGATGATTCTCAATCAGTACCCCGTTCCTGCCTTCTCCCCATACCCCCTGACTCCGCTATCCTTAAGAGCTCTATCAAGCTCTCCCTTGAATGCATTCAGAGAATTGGCCTCCACTGCCTTCTGAGGCAGAGAATCCCACAGATTTACAACTCTCTGACTGAAAAAGGTTTTTTCCTCATCTCCGTTCTAAATGGCCTACCCCTTACTCTTAAACTGTGGCCCCCGACATTGGGAACATGTTTCCTGCCTCTAACGTGTCCAACCCCTTAATAATCTTATATGTTTCAATAAGATCCCCTCTCATCCTTCTAAATTCCAGTGTATACAAGCCTAGCCGCACCAGTCTTTTAACATAGGACAGTCCCGCCATTCCGGGAATTAACCTAGTAAACCTACGCTGCACGCCCTCAATAGCAAGAATATCCTTCCTCAAATTTGGAGACCAAAACTGCACACAGTACCCCAGGTGCGGTCTCACTAGGGCCCTGTACAACTGCAGAAGGACCACTTTGCTCCTATACTCAACTCCTCTTGTTATGAAGGCCAACATTCCATTGGCTTTCTTCACTGCCTGCTGTACCTGCGTGCTTCCTTTCAGTGACCATAACAATTTCAGAGTAAAAGTCCAATGTCCACAATGAATTAGGTTGGAGAATCGGACTGTACTCTAGCTTATGGAAGACATGTTCAGTAATCTACTTTTACTGCATGTTCTGTGTTTCTCCCCCAAATTAATTGCCTGTTCACAACACATAATACCTCTGATGTAACATAGAAACGTAGCTGGTTTACACAAAAGGACAGGCAGTGTGGCACAACGGTAGAGTTGCTGCCTTACAATGTCAGAGATCCGGGTTCGATCCTGACCATGGGTGCTGTCTGTAGGGAGTTTGTACGTTCTCCCCGTAACCTGTGTGGGTTTTCTCCGGGTGCTCCGGTTTCCTCCCACACTCCAAAGACGTACAGGTTTGTAGGTTAATTGGCTTCGGTAAAATTGTGGTTTGTCCCTTGTGTGTAGGATAGTGCTAGTGTACGGGGTGATCGCTGGTCACGTGGACTCGGTGAGCCAAAGGGCCTGTTTCCACACTGTACCTCTAGAGTCTAAAGTCTAAAAGTCTAAAGACACAATTTCGGCTGGAGTAACTCAATGGATTAGGCAGCGTCTCTGGTGAACATCGATCAGTGGCGTTTCAGGTCCCAATTCACAACACGATGAATTGCTCTAACACTTTGTGTAGCTCTGATAACGATACGATACGATACGATACGATACGATACGATACTATACGATACGATAGAACTTTGTTTATCCCAGGAGGGAAATTGATCTGCCAAAAGCACAAAATGCAAGAAACATGAAATTAGATGTTTTTTTCCTATAGAAAAGGCAATGTGTGCAATGCAGTCAAAGATTTATATTGCAAAGTAAATAATGCCTTCCCACTGCAGCTGGACAAGGAGAAAGCAGACAAACATTGGTTTCAATGAGGGAAAGTGTATCTCTGTTGATTATGCAGCAATGATCAACTCAGTCAGCGAGGATCATCTCCAGGCAGGAAACATGGCCATGATGGATGAAAAGAGCCTGTTTGCCAATCTGTCAACAGACTTAACGTCATGCTTGGGTTCATTCCCACTACTTCACAAACAGCTTCATTCCCACTACTTCACAAACAGCTTAAGCAATGATATATTGGAGAAGCATTCCTTAATTTGCCAGACGACCACCTCAAGGTGTAAAAAGCTCCTTCACCTGAGCAGAAAGCAGTAAAGGTGACATGTAAAAATTAAAATGAATGAATGGACCAATCTATATTTGGGGAGCAGCTTGCATTGTCTACATAATCCTCTTTCAATGACTTATCCAGCCTTAGGATTAACAGATTTAGGTCTTCATAAGAGTTGTACTCTCTCTAATGATATATTGGACTGGACCAAGTCTGCGGAATTATTAGGGGTCGTGAGGCGTCTCTGTAAAATGCAGCACCCTTTGCCCCCAGCTTGGCAATGTTAACGAGAATCAGATTATTAATTTTCCTCCTCCTGTCCGAGAAAATGAGGAAAGGCCAGGAAAGATCATTGCGAGTGCACTTAACTAGAGAACCATCTCTGGAGTTGTTGCTGACTGAGTTGGAATACGCTGCTCTTGTCGAATGAAGAGTGATGTAGTGCGGAGATGCAATGGCACAAGCTGCAATTAAACTTCGTTGGGAAGTCCAACAGCTATCAGTTAATGAAGGAGGAATTAATAAAGGGAGTGTAACTCCCACGTCTCTCTGACATGAAGTGCATCCACAGCAGAAAAGATGCAACACAGTAAAGTCCCTCAATAATCCCATTTCTTTAATGCATTGGAGAGATTGAAATTGATTTTGAATGATTTGCCTTTTCACATTAGGAAATTCGCCTTTTCATCCCTGTTTCTTTTTTAAATTCTCGTTACTTAGTTCAGTTTAGAGATACAGCGAGGAAGCAGGCCCTTCGGCCCACCGAGTCCGCACCGCCCAGCGATCCCCGCACATTGACACACTACACTACACACACTAGGGACGATTTTCCATTTCGACCAAGCCAATTAACCTACGAACCTGTACGTCTTTAGAGTGTGGGACGAAACCGAAAATCTCGGAGAAAACCCACGCGGGTCACGGGGAGAACGTACAAACTCCACACAGACAGCACGCGTAATCAGCATCGAATCCAGGTCAGCATAGTCGGGATCAAACCCGGTCTCTGCCGCCTAATGCACTGTAAGGCAGCAGTTCTACTCCTGCGACCACTGTTCGAGGTAATTTGGATAATAGTGCCAGTCATTTTACATGGTCATTAAACATCAGCACCATTTTTGCATTGCCTTAATAATGAAAGGAGGGAGAGTCAGACAGAGTATTGAGCAGCCAAATCAATAAGTTCCATCTTAAGTTCAAAAGAACGTCCTCTCTTTTTTTCCTCCAAGAACAGTTCCAGCCCAACAAGGGGAAACATTAAGAATAAATACAGAAAATGATGGGAAGACTCAGCAAGACAAGAAGCAAGTGGAGCAGAGTTACGGTTTTATTATTTCCTGGGTGTGTCTCTGAATCCCAGCGATTGTCGGTTCATTGGCTTCTATAAATTGTAAATTGTCCCTAACGTGCTGGACAGTGCTAGTGTACGGGGTGATCCCTGTTTAGCGTGGACTCGGTGGGCCGATGGGCCTGTTCCTGCACTGAATCTCTAAAGTCTAAAGTCTCAAGATTGGTGTCAGGAGCTGCTTACAATGGGTAGCCACTTGTGACATGGAAGGAGCTTAATTTACTCCAAATATGAAAAGAAAGACTTAATATGGTGCTTTTCATGACCTATGGATACTCCAAAGCAGTTTACAGACAAAGTGATCTTGTAGCTGGCGAGAGTTGTAATGTGGAATATATAGTTGTATTAGTAGAATGATGCCTGCCATTTTGTGCTATAGGGCACTGATATGTCTTAACTGTGAGGGTAATATTGAGGACAACTCCCATTGAACACAGTGGGAGATATCTTTAATATTTATTCTGCGGCCATCAGTAATCACTGAATTATTTGTCAATATTACACCGCTGTTTCTGGGAGTTATTTAGTGCAGTATTAGAACATATTATGATATTTGACTCACTTCAAAAGTACTTTAATTGCCTGTAGGTACGTTAGTCCATTATGAGGCTGTGACTGATGCTATGGAAACTGGAGACAATGGAAATCTAGGCCCTACTCCAAACTGATGTTCAGTGAGTTGGGTGAGATCAGATTTTGGATTAACCATGCACACAAAATGCCCAAATATTTCATGTTATATCCATGGTATCTAATTACTAAAACTCTTGTTTGTTTGTTTGTTTGTTCCTGAACTGCAGCCAAAATGGTACACGATAGCGCGACAGTTTTAGGCCCACCTTACTCACCGTCGTCCCTTTGGTGCTAATGGAAGAAGTTTCATTGAAATCGGTGTTATATTTTTAAAGTTATTCATATTTTAAAGTTAAAATCTAACTCATAGGGAGGGAGGGGGGAGGAGGGAGGATAAGGGGGGTTGAGGGGGATGGAGTGGGGGGTAGGGGTAGGGGAAGGGGGAGGGGGAGGGAAGGGGAGGGGGGGTGGAGGGGGGGAGGAGAGGGTGCTGCACCAATGCAGGAGAGGCTTGGGCCCAACGGGTCCACTCGATCTAGTGTTATATACAAGCCTCCTTCCGTCCTTCTTAAACTAACCATCTTAAGGTACCCCACAATTCCTTTCTTCCTTTAAGTTTTTTATCAATAGTCAATCAATAGTCAATTTTATTTGTCACATACACATAAATGCGCAGTGAAATGAAAGATTACCCACAGTCCAACAATAAGAGCAATAAAAATAAGCAATAACACACACAATCACAAACCAACACAAAAACAAAAAGAAACATCCATCACAGTGAGTCTCCTCCAGTCACCTCCTCACTGTGATGGAAGGCCAGAATGTCTTTTCTCTTCCCCTGCCGTCTTCTCCCGCGGTCAGGCTGTTGAAGTTGCCACGTTCCAGGCCGCGCTGGACGGGGAAAGGTCCGCAGTGGGCCGACCCAAGCCCCACGTTTCGGGGCGGGCGAAGATGCCACCGCACACTAACACTTATCTTACACACACCAGGGACAATTTACATTTACACCAAGCCAATTATCCTGCTAACTTTTGAAGTGTAGGAGGAAACCGAAGATCTTGGAGAAAACTCTCGCGGTCACGGTGAGAACGTAAAAACTCTGTACAGACAACACCCATAGTCAGGATTGAACCCAGCTCTCCGGCGCTGCAAGTGCTGTAAGGCAGCAACTCTACCGCTGCGCCACCGTGCCGCCCTATATATTCATAGATAGTATGATTTGCTTGAATAGCATGCAGAACAAAGTTTTTCATTGTATCTCAGTGCGAGTGACAAAAATAATAATAAGCCGACCAATAAATTAGGAAAAAAAACTACAGATGCTGGTTTAAATCGAAGGTAGACACAAAATGCTGGAGTAACTCAGCGGGTCAGGCAGCATCTCAGGGGAAAAGGAATGGGTGACGTTTCGGGTCGAGACTTCGAAACGTCACCCTTTCCTTCTCCCCTGAGATGCTGCCTGACCCGCTGAGTTACTCCAGCATTTTGTGTCTACCTTCAATAAATTAGGAAAATGTATTTAGTTGATTTTGACTATTTATTGTCATTAATGACAATTAATGTCACACAATGACATTATTGTTTCCTCTCTCTCTCTCCTCTTCCCCACCCACTCTCACCGTTCCATCCTACATCAGATGATGGCACATTATCCAGCAGGGGTGCCGAAGAACTACTCAGTGACAAACACAAATGAATTATTGAAGAGAAAAATATTGGGAATAATGGCAGTGGAGTGACAAGTATATCCAAACTCATTTGCCAGTCATATCTTCCGTGTGGAAACTATGCTTCACAAAAGGGGAGGAAGGAGGTGACGAGTTTCTCTTGTGACTCAACAAGCAAATGTGACAGAATGGAAAAATTGCATTGTTCCATTGCCGGTACATAAGACATTTAAACACACTTTGCTCTTTATAAATACTCAGTGTGTTGCTAGGCTAGGCAGGCCTGTTCACTATTTGGTTTGATCTCCATTGAGTTAACTCATCTCAGTCTGGTTGCTACAATTAGACCAGATGACCCATAAGATATAGGAGCAGCCTTAGGCCATTTGGCCCACTGAGTCTGCGCCACTATTCGATCATGGCTGATCTATTTTTCCCTCTCAACCCCATTTTCCTGCCTTCTCCCCGTAATCTTTGACACCCTTACTAATGAAGAACCTATTAATCTCTGCTTTTAAAAATACCTCTCGGGCTGTACGTGGTAATGAATTCCACAGATTCACTACCCTTGGGTTAAAGAAATTCTTCCTCTTCACTCTAAAGACATCTCCTTAAATTCTGCTGTGCCCTCTGGTCCTGGTCTCTTCCACTCCTGGCAACATCCTCTCCACATTGTCTCCATCTAGGCCTTTCATTATTTGGTAGGTTTCAACGAGATCCCCCCTCATTCGTCTAAGCTCCAGTGAGCGCAGGCCCAGAGCCTTCAAAATGGTCATCATACGTTAACCCAATCATCCCTGGTATCATTCTCGTAAAGCTCCTCTGGACCTTCTAAAACACCAGCACATCCTTCTCAGATATTAGGCTTAACTAGAGCCCAGTGAAGGAGAAATGATCACCTTAGGTGGTGTAGCGGTAGAGTTGCCGCCTTAGAGCGCCAGAGACCTGGGTTCTGTCTACGGGTGCTGGCGGTATGGAGTTTGTACGTTCCCCCTGTGACTGTGTGGGTTTTCTCCGGGTGCTCCGGTTTTCTCCCACGCTCCATTAGCGTACAGATTTGTAATTGGCTTTGGTAATGGTTGTAAATTGTCCCAAGTGTGTAAGATCGTGCTGGTGTATGGGGTGATCGTTGGTCGGCGCGGACTCGATGGGCCGAAGGGCCTGTTGCCGCAATGCCTCCCTAAACAAAACTAAAACTAAACTGAACTTCTTATTCCCTTCTTTAGCTCAGTCATTCAGTTAAAAAAAGTACGTGAATATTGATATCAGATAAGGGCAAGATAGAGGTTGTGTGTGAGAACGTCAATGTCAAATATCCTGCCAACAAGGTATAAACAAGTGGAACAGTCTGCTTATGTACACATTGATGGACGTGAAGCCAATGGTGTATGAATAACAAGATCTGTTTCAGTTGAAAACAAGACACAAAATGCTGGAGTAACTCAGTGGGTCAGGGAGCATCTCTGGAAAACATGGTTCATTGTTTGGAGACTGAGAGCATGCTTGGCCAATGGCTTATAATTTGGACATTGAATGGGTCAATAATTAGTACGGGATTGGATTACTTTGGGAAAACCTGTTTGCTGAGTCTTTGAGGAGAATATTGCTACTGAGGCAGTGCAGCGTAGGTTCATGAGGTTAATCCCCGGGATGGCGGGATTGTCATGTGAGGAAGGACTGGAAAGACTGGGCTTGTATTCACTGGACTTTAGATGGATGAGCGGGGATCTTATAGAAACGTATAAAATTATAAAAGGACTGGACAAGCTAGATGCAGGAAAAATGTTCCCAATGTTGGGGGAGTCCAGAACCAGGGGACACAGTCTTAGAAGAAAGGGGGGGCCATTTAAAACTGAGCGGAGAAAAAACATTTTCACCCAGAGAGTTGTGAATTTGTGGAATTCTCTGCCACAGAGGGCAGTGGAGGCCAATTCACTGGAAGGATTTAAAAGAGAGTTAGATAGAGCTCTAGGGGCTAGCGGAATAAAGGGATATGGGGATAAGGCAGGCACGGATTACTGATTGTGGATGATCAGCCATGATCAAAATGAATGGCGGTGCTGGCTCGAAGGGCCAAATGGCCTCCTCCTGCACCTGTTTTTTAGATTTACAATAGTTCAGTGGTTCCTTTATTATCACGTGTACCGAAGTACAGTGAGATAAATATTTTTTCCATACAGATCAGTAAGATTAGTAATCATTCTCATTCAGTCTGAAAAAGGGTCTCGACCCAAAATGTCGCCCATTCCTTCTCTCCTGAGATGCTGCCTGACCTGCTGAGTTACTCCAACATTTTGTGAATAAATACCTTCGATTTGTACCAGCATCTGCAGTTATTTTCTTATAGTAAGATTAGTAAGATGGGACACAGCAGTAGAGTTGCTGCCTTCCTGCACTTGCAGCCCCAGAGACTCGGGTTCGATCCCGACTATGGGTGTTGTCTATACGGAGTTTGTACATTCTCTCCGTGACCTGCATGGGTTTTCTCTGAAATTGGTTTCCTCCCACATTCCAAAGACGTACAGGTTTGATGGTTAATTAGCTAGGTATAAATGTAAATGTGCTAAAGTGTGGGGATCGTTGGTCGGTGCTGACTCGGTGGGTTGAAGGGCCTGTTTCCACGCTGTATCTCTGAAAAACTCAAAATGATTGCCATACATAAGTCGGATCTCTGGTTAAGTACATGACGCATGGAAACAGCCCACTGAGTCCACATGTGCAACAGTCGCCAAGTTTTGGTGTCACTCCACAGTTCCAAATGCAGCTGGCGATAAAGGCCCATCACAGCCGTCGCATCCATCCGGTCGTCCTGGAAACCGTCGTCCTTCTCCTCGTCCTCGGACCTGGGTGGGGAGGTGAAAAAGGGTAGAATTATTTTTTTCTCTCCCATTGTGCTAACAATTTTCTATCTGAAGACAACAGACATGAAAGTCAGGGAAGGCACGTTAAAAGTATTTGATCTAATTGTGCACGAGTTGCATTCTTGGCCTGATCTAATTTATCTCCCTCCTAAACTAATTAATTTTATCTCATTAATGTTTTTTTTTTTGAGAATCATTGATGCTGTTCCAGTGTCCACCGAGTGAGACTTTTTGCTGTGACTCTGCCTTTGCCGACATTTATTCCAGATGTGTTATGGAGAGCGAGACTGTAATTTTTAGACCAGCTTCCCCAGAAGGCCTCAGCTTGACTTGCCATCCTTTATGGCCACTGTAAAGCTTGCTCTCTCTCTTCCTACACTGTTCGCACTTGCTGAATTTACAACAGGATTCGTCACCTGGAAATCAATGAGAGATTTCTTCTCTCTACTTTTGGTTGTAAGACATTTCTGCTGAGAACTGCAATCCTTTTGGTAGCTACACCAGAGCTTTGATGGTAACGCTGGAGAATGGCACTCTTCCTCCAGAACCCATGAAATGAATTTGAGAGTAGATAGTACCAAAGATAGACAGAAAGTGCTGGAGTAACTCAGCTGGTCAGGCAGCATCCTGAGTAAAAGGATGGGTGATGTTGTGGGTCGGGGCCCTCCTTCAGACTTCAGAACTCCAAGAAGGGTCTCGACCCGAAACGTCACCCATTCCCTCTCTCCCGGGATGCTGCCTGACCTGCTGAGGTACTCCAGCATTTTGTGTCTACCTTCAGAACTTGAGGCACTGGTCAACATGTTTTTACTACTATATAAACCATCCACAATCTGCCACAGGCAATGATGGTCCAATTCTATACTGCTATCATTGAGTCCGTCCTCACCTTCTCCATCATGGTCTGGTTTGGCTCAACCACCAAGCACGACAACCGGAGGCTGCAACGGATCGTTCGCACAGCCGAGAAGGTTGTTGGCTGCAACCTTCCCCCCATTGTACACTGCAAGGGCCAGGAAGTGAGCGGGCAAGATCATCTCTGACCCTTTCTCACCCTGGCCACAAACTCTTCGAAGCACTTCCCTCTGGAAGGCGACTCCGGACTGTCAAAGCAGCCACAGCCAGACATAAAAACAGCTTTTTTTCCCACGAGTAATAGTTCTACTCAATAACCAATGTCTGTAGTCTCTTTTTTGCCCTGGATTATTTTCACCCACATGTTTAGACCGTAATGTTGTATCCTTATTGTTTTGATGTGTTTATGCTTTATTCTTAATTGTTAACTGTATGTTTGTGTTGTCATTTGTGAGCGGAGCACCAAGGCACATTCCTTGTATGTGCACATACTTGGCCAATAAACTTATTCATTCATTCATTCAGTGGCTGAATGGAGAGACCTGATAGAAGTATATGAAATTATGAAGGGCATAGATAGGGTAGAAATATCAAAGACTAGAGAGCATAGGTTTGAGGTTAGAGGGGCAAAGTTTACATGATATATGCATGGCAAGTATTTTAAGCAGAGTGGTGGGTGCCTGGAATGGGGTGGAGGCAAAAGAGCCTTGTGGACATGCACATGGATATGCAGGGAATGGAGGGATGTGGATTATGTGCAGGCAGGTAAGAGTTGGTCTTGGCATCATGTTCAGTACAGACATTGTGAGCTGATGGGCCTGTTCATGTATCATATCATATCATATCATATATATACAGCCGGAAACAGGCCTTTTCGGCCCTCCAAGTCCGTGCCGCCCAGCGATCCCCGTACATTAACACTATCCTACACCCACTAGGGACAATTTTTACATTTACCCAGCCAATTAACCTACATACCTGTACGTCTTTGGAGTGTGGGAGGAAACCGAAGTTCTCGGAGAAAACCCACGCAGGTCACGGGGAGAACGTACAAACTCCTTACAGTGCAGCACCTGTAGTCAGGATCGAACCTGAGTCTCCGGCGCTGCATTCGCTGTAAAGCAGCAACTCTACCGCTGCGCTACAGTACCGTGTACTGTACTGTTCTATGTTGTATAATCTAGATATATGGATCATCAGGGACAGTTTCTTCCCAGCTGTGATCAGGCAACTGAATCACTCTACCACAACCAGAGAGCAGTGGTGAACTACTATCTACCTCATTGGTGACCCTCGGACTATTCTTGATCCGACTTTGCTGGCGTTACCTTGCACGAAACGTTATTCACTTATCATGTATCCCCACACTGTATAAGGCTCGATTAAAATCATGTATTGTCCTTCTGCTGACTGGTGAGCACGCAACAAAGTTTGTTCACTGTACCTCGGTACACGTGACAATAAACTAAACTGAACTAATCTGCAGGCAGAGGAGATGAGTTTAACGGCATCATGCTTGACAGGGACATTGTGGGCCAAAGGGCCTGTTCCTGTGCTGTTCTATGTTCAGTGATTCACAAGGTGGTTACATTTCCAATCCCAGTTCTACCATTCTAATACTTATTTTCAAATCATTCCATGGCCATATCCCTTCCCAATGATCTCCTCCAAACCTTAGCATTATCACAGTTCTTCCGAATATAACCGCACAATCTATATACTAAAACTCTCGTTTGTTTGTTTGTTTGTTCCTGAACTACGGCCAAAACGGTACACGATAGCATGACAATTCTAGGCCCACCTTACTCACCGTCGTCCCTTTGGTGCTAATGGAAGAAGTTTCATTGAAATCGGTGTTATATTTTTTAAATTATTCACATATTAAAGTTTAAATCTATCTCCTAGGGAGGGAGGGGGAGGGAGGGAGGGGGGAGAGGATAAGGGGGGGGTTGAGGGGATGGAGTGGGAGGGGGAGGGGAAGGGGAGGGGAAGGGGGAGGATGGAGGGAGTGGAGGGGAATTGGAGAGGGTGCTGCACCCATGCAGGAGAGGTTGGGCCCAACGGGTCCACTGGTCTAGTCATCCCTAGATTTCACCTCCATCATCTTTTGTGCTCGAACTTCAGACCCCACCCCCCCCCCTCCTCCCCCACCCAGGTCCTGAACTCTGGAATACCCTCCCCAAATCTCATTCCCCTCTAACCCTTCTCCAACTTTGCAGATGCTCCTTGAAACCCATGTTATTAATCACCTTTCCCGTTTTACTTGTCATAACACTTGTCATCATCGAGCCAGTCTGCGTGGAAACAGACCCTTCAGACAACACTGAGTCCATGCTGACCATCAGAGATTCCACACCACCACGACACACTCTGGAACAGGTGATGTTTCAGGTCGAGACCTTTCTTCAGACGATGCTGCCCGACCTGCTGCGTAATCGCACCGCCTTCTGTTCTTATTTCAGATTTCCAGAATGTGCAGATGTTATTTTTGCTGGTGGTGGATACAGATGATTAACGACTGCCCCCTTGTCTGTCTGTCTGTCTGTCTACCACCGCTAGCGAGGTGCACGCTGGTTCACCGTTTAACAGGACAGACGGCATTGGTAATACTGGGCTTGTCCGGGCTGTGTGTGATGCTGCTTCTATGGGGTGACATTAGGTCAGCACCCGCCCTCTCTGGACCAAAGTGACCACTGACCCTCACCAATCTGTAACCAGGGAGAAACACACAGTAACCCCCCCCCCCCTCCCCCCCCCCCCCCAACTCCCTCCCCTCCCCACTCCAGATGGGAAGAAATGATATTGAAGAGAGACACACAATGCTGGAGTAACCCAGCGGGACAGGCAGCATCTCTGGAGAGAAGGAATGGGGTGACGATTCTGGTCGACACCATACCTCAGACTAAACAAGGGTCTCAACACACTGCCTGGGTTAACCCAGCACCTCTCCAGAGATGCTGCCTGTCCCACTGAGCATTTTGTTGTCAATCCTCTGTGTAAACCAGCATCTGCAGTTCCTTCCTACACAAGACATGATTGATGTTGCACCATTTCTTGCTTGCTCTTGAAGGAGTTAACCCCGCCTGATGTTCACACCTAACCCTTCCTGGTCTCTGTGTCTCCCTCTCCCCTGACTCTCAGTCTCGACCCATCCCTTCTCTCCAGAGATGCTGCCTGTCCCGCTGAGTTACTCCAGCACACACATATATATATATATATATTTGTTGTTGTTTGCCTATCTTCACCATCATTCGAGGCGCTTCGACACACAGCGTCCTAGATTTCCCATTTCTCTTCCTGGATCGTTTTGCAAAGCCGGCAATCATCGTCTCCCTGCCCTGCCCTGCCCTGCCTCCTCTCCTCCCCCCTCCTCGCTCCTCCTCCCACCTCCTCCCACCCTGGCTATCCCTCGCAGTGGCGGCGAGGAGAGGAGAGGAGAGAGGAGAGGAGAGGAGAGGAGAGAGGGGAGGAGAGGAGAGAAGAGGAGAGGAGAGGAGAGGAGAGGAGAGGAGATAAGTGGAGAGGAGAGGAGAGGAGAGGAGGAGAGAGGGGAGGAGAGAGGGGAGGAGAGAGGAGAGAGGAGAGTGGAGAGGGGAGAGGAAGAGGAGAGGGAAGAGAGGAGAGGGGAGAGAGGGAGGAGAGAGAGGGGAGGAGAGAGGAGAGAGGAGAGAGGAGAGAGGAGAGAGGAGAGAGGAGAGAGGAGAGAGGAGAGAGGAGAGAGGAGAGAGGAGAGGGGAGGAGAGGAGAGGAGAGGAGAGTTAGCGAGCGCTGTACGCTCCGCCCGGTGGCGCTCCGGGACCTCCAGCTCATCTCTCTCGATTGAAGGTGGCCACATCTTTCCTTTGGCCCCCCTCCCTTCCCCCTCCCGGGCCGTCTGCCCTTGGCCCCAGCTCCAGCCCCAGCCCCAGGCCGCTCTGAAGTGCGAGATGCTGCCGTCGCGTCCACTGCGGTGAGTTAGTTGGCAGGTGCCTCTGTCCGTCTTTTACTCTGAGCTACATTGGTATATCTGTCCACCCACCCACCCACCCACCCACCCACACCCAGGAGATCCCCCTCCTCGCTGTGAAACTTCAAAGAGTCAGACCAGAGGATGCTAACTTGTTGTATAAAGTGTGCGATTGGGTAAAAATGGTCAAATGATGTGTGTGTATGTATGATGTGTATATAAGTAAGAAAATAACTGCAGATGCTGGTACAAATCGAAGGTATTTATTTCACAAAATGCTGGAGTAACTCAGCAGGTCGGGCAGCAATCTCAGGAGAGAAGGAATGGGTGACGTTTCGGGTCGAGACCAAGGGTCTCCTCTCCTCTCTCCTCTCCTCTCCTCTCCTCTCCTCCTCCTTTTCTCCTCTCCTCTCCTCTCCTCTCCTCTCCTCTCCTCTCCTGTTTCCGCGCTGTATCTCTAAATCTAAAATCTAAATCGCTCCTCTCCTCTCCTTTCCTCTCTCCTCCCCTCCCCTCTCCTCCTCCCCTCTCCTCCTCTCCTCTCCTCTCCTCTGATCTCCTCTCCTCTCTCCTCTCCTCTCCTCTCCCCTCCCCTCCCCTCTCCTCTCCTCTCCTCCCCTTGGTCACCCATTCCTTCTCTCCTGAGATGCTGCCTGACCTGCTGAGTTACTCTAGCATTTTGTGAAATATATATATATCACTGTCTTCCATTAATGATGTGTTTGAGTCTCAGAAAAAATAAGGTTGGAGATGAATCTCCAACTAGTGTACGGTGTGGTTCTTTGTAGCCGTCTGTGTTGTGTGTTAGGTTTCAGACGTAGTGCCTCGGCGATGAGTTGATACTAACGCTGATGTTACCTGCCTCCACTAAACATCGCGGCGGATGGCAGGTGGGGTTGTTGTGGAGGCAAGGGAGTCGCTCCCCTCCCTGCGCAAGGAGACGTGGGACGATGTGGAGCTGGGCTGCATTCGGTGCCACACCATGCAAAGCACTGTACACTTCTGGGGCAACCCAGCCCCCGCCGTTTGGTGCAGGGAAGGGCTCAAATGTTTCCCCAGGTCCTTTGCACAGACGCCAGCGGGTCTCTGTAAAACAACACGGTGCGGGTGATTCTGTTCATACACATCGGCATGACAGTAGGTATTGGTGGTGACAACACTGGGTATTCCCTCTGCCTCGGTTGGGATATTGATGTCCAAGCAGAAAATGCAGGGGAAAACTCAGCCAGAGAGAGAGAGAGAGAGAGAGAGACAGAGTTATTGTTTCAATTGACAAGAATGATTGACTGAGGAAGGGTCTCGACCCGAAACGTCGCCCATTCCTTCTCTCCTGAGATGCTGCCTGACCTGCTGAGTTACTCAAGCACTTTGTGAAATAAATACCTTCGATCTGTACCGGCATCTGCGGTTATTTTCTTACAGAATGATTGACTGTGTCTTTATGGGTTGGAAAACAACTGCAGACGCTGCTGGTACAAATCGAAGGCATCACAAAAAGCTGGAGTAACTCAGTGGGTCAGGCAGCATCTCAGGAGAGAAGGAATGGGTGACCCGAAACGTCACCCATTCCTTCTCTCCTGAGATGCTGCCTGACCTGCTGAGTTACTCCAGCATTCTGTGAATAAAGAGGTTACAATCAGATCAGTCACGAAGAAGGGTCTCGACCCGAAACGTCACCCATTCCTTCCCTCCTGAGATGCTGCCTGACCCGCTGAGTTACTCCAGCTATTTGTGATACCATTGACTGTGTCTCCCTCCACTCTCTCTCCCTCCCCATAGATGCTGACTGACCTGCTGAGTTTTTCCAACCTTTGTTTTATTTTTAGATTCCTAGCATCAGCATCTGCAGTCTTTTGACTGAGAGGAATATTGATTGTATAGTTTTGCTGCTTTGCTAATTCCTTCACCCTGCCCTCTTCAATCTTACGCACAGCCTTCCCAGTTAACGCTGATACATCCTGCACCATCAGTATTCACCTCCCACATAAATGGGGGTGGGGGGGGGGGGGGGGGGGGGGGGAATCCCAAATATTGGAAATTTCCTCATAAACCAACTATGGAGCAGGAAACAGTTAATAATAATAATAATAATAATAATAATAATATTAATAATAATAATAATATATTCCTTTATTCGTCCCACACCGGGGAAATTTACAGTGTTACAGCAGCAAAGTGGATAGCAAGAGATCGTTCATTATAAATAGAAGATACATAGAAACATAGAAACATAGAAAATAGGTGCAGGAATAGGCCATTCGGCCCTTAGAGCCTGCACCGCCATTCAATATGATCATGGCTGATCATTCAGCTCAGTAGCCTGTACCTGCCTTCTCTCCATACCCCCTGATCCCTTTAGCAAAAAGGGCCACATCTAACTCCCTCTTAAATATATCCAATGAACTGGCCTCAACTACCTTCTGTGGCAGAGAGTTCCACAGACTCACCACTCTGTGTGAAGAAATGTTTTCTCATCTCGGTCCTAAAAGACTTCCCCCTTATCCTTAAGCTGTGACCCCTGGTTCTGGACTCCCCCAACATCGGGAACAATCTTCCCGCATCTAGCCTCTCCAACCCCTTAAGAATTTTATATGTTTCTATAAGATCCCCCCTCAGTCTTCTAAATTCCAGCGAGTACAAGCCCAGTCTCGCATAAATTATCATCAGTTTTCCGTGTGTTCTTAGCTGTTGTTGTTGACTCGTCTGTTGGGAGCAGTGCTGGTTGTGCAGTCTCACAGCAGCGTCAGGTTGTTTCAGGTCAAGCAAAGTGTCCCAATGCAAGTTCTGTAACATCGAACTTAGAACAGCACAGCACAGGTATTGTCCCACAATGTCTGTGCCAAACATGATGCCAAGATCAAGTCTTATCTGCCTGCACATAATCCATGATCTCTCCATTCCGTGCATATCTATGTATTTATCGAAAACCACTATCGAAAACGTCTTAAATGCCATTATCTTATCAGCCTCTGCAGGGCGATCCAGATACTCACCACCCTCTGTGTAAATAAAATCTTGAAACTTTGCCCCTCTCACTTTTAAAGCTTTTCCCTCTAGTATTTCATTTGTGCATCCAGGGAAATAGGTTCTGACTGCCTCCTATTTTCATTTGAAACTCGATGAACTCGTCCCAGTTCATTGGCTATATTTAAGAGGGAGTTAGATGTGGCCCTTGTGGCTAAAGGGATCAGGGGGTATGGAGAGAAGGCAGGTACAGGATACTGAGTTGGATGATCAGCCATGATCATATTGAATGGCGGTGCAGGCTCGAAGGGCCGAATGGCCTACTCCTGCACCTACTTTCTATGTTTCTATGTTTATATGGTTCTATTTTACACACTGCACCCTGTTTTCCTCCCCACAGATGCTGTCTGACGTTCTGGTCATTTTCCATACCTTTTTCAGATTTCCACCACTTGGAGTTTTTAGCTTTGATTAAAGTAACTGCCCGATCTGGCTTCGGTACAGTTCTGACACAGTAACAGACCTGGCACAGTTCCTGCAGTTATTGAATTGAATAAATTTTATTAGCCAAGTATCTATACATACAAGGAATTTGCCTTGGCGCTCCGCTCGCAAGTAACAACACGATATACGGTAAACAATTAAGAATAAAACATTATAATTTCAACATGTGGGGAATGAAATAAATTACCAGAGCAGAAGGAGGCTACAGACGTTTGGTTGCTGAGTAGAGCTACTGCTCGTGGAAAATAAGCTGTTTTTATGTCTGGCTGTGGCTGCTTTGACAGTCCGGAGTCGCCTTCCAGAGGGAAGTGCTTCAAAGAGTTTGTGGCCAGGGTGAGAGGGGTCAGAGATGATCTTGCCCGCTCGCTTCCTGGCCCTTGCAGTGTACAGTTCGTTGATGGGGGGGAAGGTTGCAGCCAACAACCTTCTCGGCTGATCGAACGATGCGCTGCAGCCTCCGGATGTCGTGCTTGGTGGCCGAGCCAAACCAGACCACGATGGAGAAGGTGAGGACGGGCTCTATGATGGCAGTATAGAATTGGACCATCATTGCCTGTGGCAGATTGTGTTTCCTCAGCTGCCGCAGGAAGTACATCCTCTGTTGGGCATTTTTGACTGAGGAGTCGATGGTGACCCCCCATTTAAGGTCCCTGGAGATGATGGTTCCAAGGAACTTAAATGACTCCACAGACGTGACTGTGGTGTTGTTGATGGTGAGTGGGGGGAGGGGAGGGGGAGCTCTCCTGAAGTCTACAATCAATTCCACTGTCTTAAGAGCATTGAGCTCCAGGTTGTTGCAATGGCACCAGGACACCAGCTGTGTCACTTGCATGGATGCATTGTCACTATAACAACATCTAAAAGACATTTGCACATATACCTGGATAGGAAAGGTGTGTAGAGCGATATGGGGCAAATGCAGACAGGTGGGACTAGTGCAGATGGGGAAGGTGGGCCAAAGGGCCTGTACGAGGAAGCCACTTGGCCCCTCAAGCCATTCATTATGATAATTGGTGATCATATTGAATGGCATGAACAGCAATGATCATGCAATAGCCAGGCCTCACCCCTTGAACTCCCATTCCCCAGGAACTCAGATTTCTGATCTTTCACTCTGCTCTTCCAAGTTCCCCTTGATGATCCACAACCCTCTGCGGCCGAGAATTCCGAGATTCTCTCAGCAAGAAGTTGTTCCTTTGCACCTCAGTTTTGCATGAATGCCCCCCCCCTAAGCTTGTCACCCTGCCCACTTGTTTGATTATCTGACCAGTTGAAGCAACCAAACATCTTCTCTGCCATTGCCCCTAAGGATTTAATATCTTTTTAATAAGGTCACCTCTCATTCTCTTAAATGCCAAAGGATATCAATCTAATTTTTGAGCTACTCATTTTGGGTCAACACAGGATGGCATAGTGGTCTAACCGGTAGAGTTGCTGCCCCACAACTCCAGAGACCCGGTTTAGATTATGACCACACGTGCTGTCCGTGTGGAGTTTGTGACAGCGTGGGTTTCCTCAAGGTGCTCCGGTTTCCTCCCACATCCCAAAGACATGTGATGTGCAGGTTGCAGGTTAATTGGCCCTCTGTAAATTTACCCCTGGTGTGTACGGACGGAGTGGTCGAGAAAGCGGGATAGCATAGAACTAGTGTGAATGGGTGATCGATAGTCGATATGGACTCACCGGGCCGAAGGGCCTGTTTCCATGCTATATCTCTAAGCTGAACAACCCTCTCATCCCAATAATTCTTTCTGACCTCCTCCATTGCCAGTGTAGTTTCATTGTAAACATTAATGGAGCTTGTTTCTTTTTTTTAAAAATTCCAGATTACAAATTCATTATATTTAAATTTCCTAATACCGTGGAATTTTGACCCGTTTTAATCAGGATCGTCAATTGAAGTCACTGGCTTTAGCAGCCAAGAGATATTAACCACAAACTGGGTGCAGTACTGAGGCAGTGGCATGAAAACTGATACAATACAAACTGTCTAGCCATGACCCAGAGGGGTGAACTGCTTTAAAACCTGCAACTTGACACCACTGCAGTGTTGAGAATGCAACCATGCAGAGGTCCTCAACGATGGCAGAAGCACAAGGTTAATACAGTCACTAGCAGCACCAGCGCAAGTATATCCACCATTGGTCCAATAGAGGTCTAATATAACATCAAATCTCAGACTGTCTCAGCCCCTTCAATGTCAAATAATTAGAGGGAATAAAATAACAGTATCAACAGAAGTTCCAAAATCCTCTCTAGTTCACTGAGTGAACTTCTCTTAAGGGAAGAAATGTGGCTGTTTTTTTATCAATGACTCCAGACCCTCGAATCTGTGTACATTTGAAAGAGTCTTGGAAATTGTTGAATGAAAGCAAAATTTTATTCCACTCTTATGAGAGGTTTTAGTTTTAGAGATACAGCGTGGAAACAGGCCCTTCGGCCCACTGAGTCCACGCCAACCAACGATCCCCCCCCCCCCCCCCCCCACATTAACACTATCCTACAGACGAGGGACAATTTACAATTTTTACCGCGCCATTTAGCCTACAAACCTGCACGTCTTTGGAGTGTGGGAGGAAACCAGAGCTCCTGGAGAAAACCCACGCAGTCACGAGGAAAACGTACAAACTCCACACAGACAGCAACCCGTAGTCAGGTTCAAACGGGTCTCTGGCGCTGTGAGGCAGCAACTCTACCGCTGCGTCATCATGACAACAGTTAGACAGTTAGATCCTTTCTCCCAGGGTGAAAATGTCAAAGACTAGAGGGCATAACGTTAAGGTGAAAGGGGCAAAGTCTAAAGGAGTTGTGTGGGGTGTTTTTTTTATACGTACAGTGGTGGGTGCCTGGAGTGGTGGAGACAAACATGGCAGTGACACTTAAGAGGCTTTTTGATGGGCACATCGATATACAGGGAGTGGAGGGACATGGACTGTGTGCAGAGGAGATTAGTTTAAGCTGGCGTCATATTCGGCATGGACATGATGGGCCGAAAGGTCACGTGTCGTACTGTTCTCTGTGTTCTATGTCCAGGCCAACACCTCCTTGTATTCGTCAGAAAATGGTACGTTGTAAAAGTTGCTGGTTTTCAGTTGAGACTGACTCTATTGCTGAGGAAATGATCCAATGGGGACATTTCAAAGAAGGACAGGGGAATTAGCTCAAATATCCTGGGCAATAAATAACCCTCATTTGACATGGTTCAGACATTTGATCTGGGTTAGTGTCACGTTGCTCTTTGCGAGAGCTTGGTAAGTGCAAGTTTGCTGCTCGATTTCCTACATTATAACTTTGAAGATAGTTTAGCCCATAGGCATTCTGGAAAGCATCACAGTGTCATAGAGTGTAAGAAAATAACTGCAGATGCTGGTACAAATCAAAGGTATTTATTTCACAAAATGCTGGAGTAACTCAGCAGGTCAGGCAGCATCTCAGGAGAGAAGGAATGGGTGACGTTTCGGGTCGAGACCCTTCTTCAGACTGACAGTGTCATAGTCATACATTATGAAACAGGCCCATTGGTCCAACTTGCCCACGCTGGCCAATATGCCCCATCTACACGAGTCCCACCTGCCTGCGTTTTTGTCCATATCCCTCTAAACCCATCCCACCCATGTACCTGTCTAATTGTTTCTTAAATGTGTGGTAGTCCCTGCCACAACGACCTCCTCTGGCGGCTCGTACCATACACCCACTACACTTAGTGTGAAAAGGTTACCTCCACAGATTCCTATAAAATCTTTCCCCCTTTGCCTTAAACCTATGTCCTCTGGTTCTCGATTCACCTGCTCTGGGCACGAGACGGTGTGTCATGGCATTGGAAATCTTTATTTCTCACTGAATTTGGACTTTCATGTGTTGTGCTAACGTCTTCTCCTTCGATGGTGTCTTGGGATCGGTGGTAACATTTATCCACTCCAGTCCTAAGGTTTCTCAGGTGACTGATGAGCTTATGGTGGGACCTGCACACTTTGAGAGCTCATGTTCTGCTTTGCTTGCTTTGCCATTAGCAAGTTATTGATTGGATTGGACAGCATGGATTTATGAAGGGGAAATCATGCTTGATTAATCTTCTGGAATTTTTTGAAGATGTAACAACTAGAATGGATAAGGGAGAGCCAGTGGATGTGGTGTTTGACAAGGCCCCACACAAGAAAATAGTGTGCAAAATTAGAGCACATGTTGTTGGGGGTAGGGTATTGATATGGATAGAGAACTGGCTGGCAGACAGGAAGCAAAGAGTAGGAATTAACAGGTCCTTTTCAGAATGGCAGGCTGTGACTCGTGGGGACCGCAAGGCTCGGTGCTGGGACCCCAGTTATTTACAATATATATTAATGAATTAGACGAGTGAATTAAATGTAACATCTCCAAGCTTGCGGATGAAACAAAGCTGGGTGGCAGTGTGGGCTGCGATGAGGATGCTATGAGGCTGCAGGGTGACTTGGACAGGTTGGGTGAGTGGGCAAATGCAAGGCAGATGCAGTATAATGTGGATAAATGAGGTTATCCACTTTGGTGGCAAGAACAAGAAGGCAGATTATTATCTGAGTGGTGTCTGATTAGGAAAAGGGGAGGTGCAACGAGACCTGGGTGTGCTTGTACATCAGTCACTGAAAGTAAGCAGGCAGGTACAGCAGGCAGTGAAGAAAGCAAATGGCATGTTGGCCTTCATAGCGCGAGGATTTGGGTATAGGAGCAAGGAGGTCCTATACAGTTGTACAGGGCCCTGCTGAGACTGCAGTTGGAGTACTATGTGCAGTTTTTTGGTCTCCTAATTTGAGGAAGGACATTCTTGCTATTGAGGGAGTGCAGCGTAGGTTCATCAGGTTAATTCGCGGGACGGCAGGACTGACATATGATGAAAGAATGGGTCGACTGGGCTTGTATTCACTGGAATTTAGGATGAGAGGGGATCTTATATACACATGTAAAATTCTTAAGGGTAGATGCAGGAAAAATGTTCCCCATGTTGGGGGAGTCCAGAACCAGGGGTCACAGTTTAAGAATAATGGGTAGGCCTGAGGACTGAGGACTGAGATGAGGAAAAACTTCTTCACCCAGAGAGTTGTGAATCTGCGGAATTCTCTGCCACAGAAGGCAGTGGAGGCCAATTCACTGGATGTTTTCAAGAGAGAGTTAGTTTTGGCTTTTAGTGTTAATGGAATCACGGGATATGGGGGAAAAGCAGGAAAGGGGTACTGATTTTGGATGATCAGCCATGATCATATTGAATGGCGGTGCTGGCTCGAAGGGCCAAATGGCCTACTCCGGCATCTGTTTCTAGGCTTCTATGTTTCTATGATAGGTTCAGTCCGAAACTGTTTCACGCGTGTTTAGTTTAGGTTAGACGTACAGTGTGGAAACATTTGGACCATCGAGTCCGCATCGACCTGTGATCACCAGTACACTAGCACTATCCTACACACTAAGGACAATTTACCAAATATTACCAATTATTAACCGACAAACCTGCGTGTCTTTGGGGTGTGAGAGGAAATCGGAGAGGTCAAAGTGAGAACGTGTAAACTCCGTTCAGACAGGCCCTGTAGTCAAAGGTTGGATCTGGGTCTCTGGCGCTGTAAGGCAGCAACTCTGCAGCATGTGGGTGGAGGAATTTGCAGAACAGCAGAAAGAAATAGGTAGTTGGATAAAAACAGGCAGAATAATCCAGAAGAAAGCAGCAACAAAAAAAAAAACCCTCAGGGAGAACGGCAACAAAATGTGTAATCAGGCTTTGTGCCGTTAATCAAAGGCTGACTATTCCTCCAAACCAGCAGAAAAAAACTGCTTATTTAAGCAGTAATAAAATATGGCTATCATCTCTCAGGAGAAAAACATTTACTCTCATATGAAAGTCGTCAACAGTACCCTTCAGGAATGTCTAAATAGCCTGGAGCATAAACGTACCCTCCGGCATAATGGTTCTGGAATTAAAGTAGTTTAATCAAAATGCACTCAGATAGCAAAGTGTTTCAAATTATTACAGAGTCTGATCAGTGGCACACACAAAATACTAAATCTCATTCTAAGTAATAGAATTCATGCTAAACCTTCAATGCTACTTTTCTTCAATAGGTCACAGAGAAATAAAAGACCCTAACATTTTTGGACTGGATTTGACAATTTATTGATCTCCCAATATTTATTCCAACCAATTTTTGGAACCGTTGGCATCGAGGTAGCAATTACAGCAGCTAGTTTATGCATAACAGTCACATAAACAGTAATGTGATAATAACCAAATGAATTATATTTATGGTGTTGACTGAATGATAAATATTCATCAGGGGGAAAGATTTTATAGGAATCTGAAGGGTAACTTTTTCACGCTAAAGGTGACGGATTAATGGAACGAGCTGCCGGAGGGTGTGGTTGAGACAGGGACTTTTGCAGCATTTAAAAAGCAATTAGATGGGTACATGGATAGGACAAGTTTAGAAGGATATGGGCCAAACGCAGGCAAGTGGGCTAGTGTAGATGGGACATGTTGATCGATGTGGGCAGGTTGGGCTGAAGGGCCTGTTTCCACACTGTATGACTCCATGACTCAAGGGAAAATATATTGAAGGTATTTATTTCACAAAATGCTGGAGTAACTCAGCAGGTCAGGCAGCATCTCAGGAGAGAAGGAATGGGTGACGTTTCAGGTCGAGACCATTCTTCAGACTGATGTCAGGGGGGCGGGACAAAGGAAGGATATAGGTGGAGACAGGAAGATAGAGGGAGAACTGGGAAGGAGGAGGGGAAGAGAGGGACAGAGGAACTATCTAAAGTTGGAGAAGTCAATGTTCATACCGCTGGGCTGCAAGCTGCCCAATAATGCATCATATTGATTTATTATATTTATTTATTATATTGAAAATATATTGATGTTGTTAAAGTAACGAATATAAAATTTACTAGGTCAGATTGTAATCAGGAACGTAAAGAAAATAATCCTCAAAAGCTTCCATAAACTATCCTTCAGCTCCTTATGGCCATGACCACGCAGTGGTACAGTTGTTACTCTAAGGTTTAGAGGGATATGGGCCAAACGTAGGCAGGTAGGGCCAGTGCTGATGGGGCATCTTGGTCTGCAAGAGGTGGTGTGTTTTGATCCCTGCTTTGCTATCGGCGAAATTTCTTCAGTGTATTTGCAATGGTCCAGTCAACTTGAGGACATCACTACTGATGGATGTCCAGGATCTAATTGCTTTAGTTCAGGACCGCTACAGGACTTTGGAGTGTGGGAGGAAACCGAAGATCTCGGAGAAAACCCACGCAGGTCACGGGGAGAACGTACAAACTCCCTACAGTACAGCACCTGTAGTCAGGATCGAACCTGAGTCTCCGGTGCTGCATTCGCTGTAAGGCAGCAACTCTACCGCTGCGCCACCGTGCCGCTTGCCACCGTGAGTGGTAGAAATTAATGGGTGGGGTAGTGGATGGAAACACGTGGAAATTAGTGTAGGATTAGCCTAACTGGTAAGTTATTAAATGCCTGATGATCATCATGAACTCAATGGGCCTTCGGGGCTGTTTCTGAGCTGTGTGACTCTAGTTCAATTCAGTTTGATTTATTGTCATGTGTACCGAGGTACAGTGAGAAGCTTTTGTTAGTCTCTCAATCTAAAAAGGATAATTTCCAAATCAAGGCCAACAGGCTTCTAAATATAAAGTAAGGCTTATATTGAACAAGCAAATTGTCAAACCTCTTAGCCCTTGACAGCAGTGATCTCATGATCTATTAACTTTTATACGATGTATTGTCAGGAAGTAATGGAGCTGGATAACAAACATCATTACAGAGGATGCTGAATGCCTGAAATAAGGATGTAGAGTGATGGATAAACAAGGAAATGTAGACGCTGGTTAATGCACTCAAAGCCACAATACGCTGGAGTAACTCAACATGTCAGATAGCATCTCTGGAGAAAAAGGATAGGTGACGTTTTGGTTCGGGACCCTTCTTGTCGGGTCTGAAGAAGTTGTTCCGATCTGCAAAACGTCACCTATACTTGTTCTGCAGAGATGCTGCCCGACCTGTTTCGGTTTAGTTTATTGTCACGTCTACCGAGGTACAGTGAAAAGCTATTGTTGCGTGCTAACCAGGCAGCGGAAAGACGATACATGATTACAATCGATCCATTTACAGTGTATAGATGCATGATGAGGGAATAACGTTCAGTTCAAGGTAAAGCCAGTAACATCCAATCAAGGATAGTCCGAGGGCCACCAAAGAGGTAGATAGAAGTTCCGCACAGCTCTCTGGACTCCAGCACTTAGACAGGTGCATGGGTACGCCATGTTTAGAGGAATTTGTGCCAAATGCAGGCAGGTGGGACAAGTGTAGATGGGACCTGTTGGCTTGTGTGGGCATGTTGGGCCGAAGGGCCTGTTTCCTCGCTGTAAGACTCTGACTCATGAGGGCATAGGGTTTAGAGAAAGACTCTAGAGGGATCTTAGGGGCAACCTTTTCACTCAGTAGGTAGTCATTATCAGGAATGAGGTGCCAGAGGAAGCTATAGAAGCAGTTATATTATGACTTTCAAAGTCTATTGGACGGATATATAAATAGTAAGGGTTTAGAGGGCTATGAGCCACATGCAGGCAAATGGGACTAGCCCAGTAGGCCAACTTGGTCGGCATGGACAAGGTGGGCCGAAGGGCCTGCTTCCAAACTGTATAGCTGACATGACATGAATAATCTCAGTCACAGGATTCTTAGAGGAATTGACTGGTGGCACACTGCACTCAAATTTACTCCAAAATCAATCATTGTTCGTTGCAAATCATCTACTGTCTCACTGGAAATGAGATGAGACAGTAACAAATTAGAACCTTACTTTCTTATTTTCTCATGCTCAAGATCTTATGATGTTGGAGAATGTTCAGGGCTTTATTAAAAGAATCTGGACTCCTTTGATTTGAAACATAGTGTTAATGATGGAGGGGAATGTTATGGTCGGCATTGGTTCTATCCCACGCTTTCTTCTCCATGTTATTATGTTGGTTTTCTATCACCTTTTCAAGGTCTGATGTGAGCATCTTTCCTCATAACAACCTGCTCCCTGTATTGAAGTGTGCACCATATGTAGCAGTCTCTGTTTGGTACATTAACCTTTGTATAACACTCTCAGTGTTACCCGGTGTATACTCACCACAGCCTACGCATCACCTGTGCCATTCTGTGCATTATTCTCTGTATAACAGTGTCGTATTTGTGCATTGTCCACTCAATTTCACCTAGGGTTGCCAATTTCCTCACTCCCAAATACGGACAAGGTGACGTCACCGCCCCACGCCCCACGTGACCTCACCCAGCCAGCGGCCACGTGCTCCCGCTCCACCAATGGCGGCCGCCATTGGTGGAGCGGGAGCACGTGGCCGCTGGCTGGGTGAGGTCACGTGAGGCGCGCGGGGCGGTGACGTCACCCTTTGTCCCTTATTTGGGAGTGAGGAAGTTGGCAACCCTACTAATACGGGACAAGGGCGGTCCCGTACGGGACAAACTAATTTAGCCCAAAATACGGGATGTCCCGGCTAATACGGGACGGTTGGCAACCCTAGTTTCACCCTCTCTGTGCTCTGTTCTGTTTTCCACACAACCGTGAGCCTCAATGTTCACAGATTACCACTGCTGTAACAGCTCAAAGCCTTCGCATTCTTCTTACGACAACCGTGCCCCAGATCACCAGTAATTATTTTAGTCCAAATGAAACATTCTTTGGAGAACAATGCAGGATTTAGTGCAAAAGCCTCGCAGTGCAGTCTGCTTAAATATTTTAATTCTGCAGCTATTTACTAGAAAGATATAATTGATCAGCATTGGAAAAGAAAAACGTGTCAGGATTGTCGATCGACCATTTTCCCCGCTGGTGATTTGCAGACCTGACTGAAGGTAGACTTAGTCATAAATACCTAGCTTCCATCTTAGTGTCCAGAGTGAATGGCACTCCAGTGCCAGCATGTGAGGGACCACAGGGAAAGATTAAGGTAGTGGAACTAGTCGCTAACCCCTAAGTGCTAGCATTGGCATATGGGCCAAATGGCCTCCTTTTCTCTATGATCTTTTGATATGCAATCAGAATAAATGATTCCATTGGTCTCTATTCCAAATGGTTCAATGAGATTCTACAATCTATAATTAGGGCCGGCACAGTGGCACAGCGATAAAGTTGCTGCCTTACAGCGCCGGAGACCCGGGTTTGATCCTGACTACGGATCAAACCCGGATCTGTTGGGAGTTTGCACATTCTCCCTGTGACCACGGGGGTTTTCTCCGGGTGCTCCGGTTTCCTCCCACATTCCAAAGACATGCAGGTTTGTAAGTTAATTGGGCTCTGTAAATTGCCTCTAGTGTGTAGGATGGAACTGAGTCAGCATGGACATGATGGGTCAAAGAGCCTGTTTCCACACTGTATCTCTAAACTTAAAAAAAAAAAAACTCTATTCAATTTTATCCACAGTCCGATGAATCTTTACATTTCTATGGTTCTCAGTTTGATTCAAGAACAAAAAGATGTTGCGAGCACTCAGCAGGTCAGGCAGCATCTATGGGGAGAGAAGCCGAGTTAACGTTTTAGATTTTCTACCAGTCCTGGAGAAGAGTAGTCTCTGAAAAATATGAACTCTGTTTCTTTTTCCACAGTTGCTGCCAGAACTGCTGACCATTTCTAGCCTGGTTGTTATTTCAGACATCTGACATCTACAAATGTATTTTTTACATTTTCAATCAAATTCCATGATATACATTGGTAAAGAATTCTGGAATCACATGCGTTTCTATATCAGCCATGAGTTTGTATGTTATAGAATTTCACAATTCTGTATTATTCAATGATTATTCAATGGTTTTTTGAGATCCCCTATTTTATAGAATTCAGTACAATTCATGGTTTCCATTTTCTGTGCAATCCCGTGATCATATATGACTTTACGCAAGTCCAAATAACACCTCGGTACCACAACTCTCGCAAGATAAAGAGCAGCCAATTACAATATTGTTTTGTTTAGTTTAGTTTAGAGATACAGCGCGGAAACAGGCCCTTCAGCCCGCTGAGCCTGTGCCCACTGTTATGGTCGGCATTGGTTCTATCCCACACTTTCTTCTCCATGTTATTATGTTGGTTTTCTATCACCTTTTCAAGGTCTGATGTGAGCATATTGTATATTGTAGAATCTAACACTATTGTAGAATCATACACTAACACTATCCTACACACACTGGGAACAATTTACAATTTACAGAAGGCAATTAGCCTACAAACCTCTCCGCCTTTGGAATGTGGATGGAAACCAGAGCCTCCGGAGAAAAGTCACGCAGGTCACGGGGAGATCTTACAAACTCCATACACTCTGTGCTGTCTGTAAAACTCTATACTGTCTACGTGAAGAAGCCATGGTCTCCACCAGCTACTGGCAGACCCAATGTGAAGGAGTGCATGGAGACGTAAGAGACTGCAGATACTGAAGTCGTGAGTAAAACTCAGGAAGGAGCTCAGCAGATCAGGCAGCATCTGTGGTGGGAAATGGACAGACAGCGTTTCAGGTCAGGATCCTCCTTCATCCTCTTGCTGCCTGTCCCACTGAGTTCCTCCTGCAGCTCCGAGCCTTGTCTTGATCTCTGGTCTTTCCACCCCAGGCTGAGTGAGGTAGGTTTCGCACTGAGACTTTTATCCTCTGCTCCATTAAATATTATTCCACACCAGAGAGAAAAAAACCATTTCCATAATACTTCTAGCATTCCTTTTCTAATGACCTACAATCAGTGATTTACTTGTTGAAGTGTAATCAGAGCTCTAATGATGGCAATACAGCAGCCAATTTATTCACGATGAGCTCCCACAAATAACGATGTTAATAAACATCTAACAATGTGCTTTAGAAATGGGAAATAAATTGGACCAGGTTACAGGGATTAATTCACTGTCTTTTCGAAGTATTACCATGTCATTGGGATTTTAACGCCAGGTTCAGATTAGTTTATTGTCATATACGTCAGGATGCAATAAGACACCTTGGTCGCATGAAGCTCACTGAGTAAACAGTGTGGACGAAGGCACAAAGTGCTGGAGTAACTCAGCGAGTCAGGCAGCATCCCAGCCTGAAGATGGATCCCGAACCGAAACATCACCTATCCAGGTATCACAAAATGCTGGAGTAACTCAGCAGGTCAGGCAGCATCTAGGAGAGAGGGAATGGGTGACGTTTCGGGTCGAGACCCTTCTTCAGACCTATCCAGGTTCTCCACAACACCAAATACAGGTGGCACGGTGGCGCAGCGGTAGAGTTACAGTGCCAGAGAACCGGATTTAATCCTGACTATGGGTGCTGTCTGTACGGAGTTTGCACGTTCTTCCCATGACCTCAGCGGGTTTTCTCCGGGTGCTCCGGTTTCCTCCCACACTCCAAAGACATACAGGCTTGTAATTGGCTTGGTAAAATTGTAAATTGTCCCTAGTGAGTGTAGGATTAAGTTAGTGTACGCGGGTCGCTGGTTGGCGCGGACTCGGTGGGGTTGAAGGGCCTGTTTCCGTGCTGTATCTGTAAAAAATAAAAAATAAAATAAAAAATAAAATAAAAGCTCATCTCGAAACTGCTGGACCTTCCAATCTTGGTGTCAGTTTAGGTGTCTTTTAAATTTCCTAATCATACCCATTTCTACCACTTCCTTCAGCAACTCCATGTACACACTATTCTCTGTGTGAATAAGCTGCCCCTCAGGTCCCATTTAAATCTTCCCCCTCTTACCTTAAACCTACTCCCTCTAGTTTTAGATTCCCCTTGCCCTGGGGAAATGACTGTGGCTATTCACTCGATAGATTTCCCTCATGATTTTATATCTCTAACAGGTGTCCCCTCAGCCTCCAACACTCCTGAGGGAAAAAAAAAGACACAGCCTCTCCCATCTCTCCTTACAACTCAAACCCCCCTGCTACGGTCAGAGCCAAGTAAATCTTTCTGCACCCTTTCCAGTTTATTGCAGGGCTCTTGAGATTCAGCGTAATTAGGAGGTTGGATACGTACAAAAGTGTGGCAGGAAGGCGCAGCGGCAGAGTTGCTGTCTTACAGCGCCAGAGACCCGGGTTCGATCTTGACTACAGCTGCTGTCTGTACGGAGTTTGCACGTTCTCCCCGTGACCTGCGTGGGTTTTCTCCGGGTGCTCCGGTTTCCTCCCACACTCCAAAGTAGGTTAATTGGCTTTGGTAAAATTGTAAATGGTCCCTAGTGTGTAGAATAGTGCTAGTGTACGGGGTGATCGCAGGTCGGCACGGACCCGGTGGGCTGAAGGGCCTGTTTCCTTGCTGTATCCCTCAAGTCTAAAACAGAAAGGGGGAGCTATTATCAATCATACAACCCTTCATGTATTAAATTGGGTTGTCGTCAATAATCTGCAGACCTCTGATTCAATCCCTGAATCCCACTTCTCTCCCAAGCCTTGTTTTGTTTTGTGTTAAGTAAAGATGTCAACCCCACATATTGTTAATCACAGAATTGTTTACTTCCACCTTTATCTCGGTGTCCAGGGGCGGTTGCTAGTTTGCCCAGTCCCGCATCTGTTTAATGTGCTCTAATGCATTTTGTTGCAGGCGTGCAATCAAATTAATTACATCGAGATTTAATTAGCGATGTTTTCCATGATCTGAGTCACGTTTCCAACCTGCTCGTAGGTATCCTTCACACAATTCCTCAAATCCACAACTCCAAAGCAGAGACACCTATTTATATTTCAAACATTAACAACGCATGCATTTTCTGTCAGCATCGAATGCCTCTCCTGCAGGTCCTCTTGGTTTTAAAAATTATCTTCCATCTCTGCTTTCACGTTGTGCCTTCAGTTTGTGGAAACAGCAGGGCAGTGTGAAGATGATATTTTGGTTAAGGAACCATGCAGATGAATTGTCCCTTCTGTTGTTTTACGCAATAACAAAGAACCCCTCGCTGACAATTCACATCTAAGAGAATTATGCAGGAGGCATTTCTTAACCCATTTGCTTAGATATTATGTAGCATCCAATTTTGAATGAGAGAAGACTACTGAAGGGTGTGGTGGGCAGATGAGTTGGCCGAGATTGCATTTGGGATCCCTGCCTTCATCAGCTGAGGACCGGTAGAGTTGCTGCCTTACAGCGCCAGTGACCCGGGTTCGATCCTGACTACGGGTGCTGTCTGTGTGGAGTTTGTACGTTCTCCCTGTGACCGCGTGAGTTTTCCCCAGGTGCTCCGGTTTCCTCCCACACGCCAGAGACGTGCAGGTTTGCAGGTTAATTGGCTCCGGTAAATTGTAAACTGTCTCCAGCGTGTACGATAGTGCTAGTGTACTATCGATGATGGTCGGCGTGGACTCGGTGGGCCGAAGGGCCTGTTGCCACGCTGTAACTCTAAAGTCTCTAGGTCGTTCTGGAGCTGTGCAAAGCACGCTTTGCCAGGAGTTTAGAGTGTCACTGCAGGTTATGCCACTGCCTCACCACTCTTGCGACTCTGGTTCGATCCTGGTGTCCGGTGTTGCCTGTGCAGAGTTTGTATGTTCTCCCTAGACTGCGTGGGTTTCCGCTACATGCACTGGTTTCCTCCCACATCCCACAGACAAACTGAAGGTTAATTAAACATTGAATTCTCCAATTTTAGGTCACGCCAAACAAGCCCTCCTTTCCCCCTCTGTATTCTCCCCTGCACGCTCCCTTTCCTCCCTCCTCCCCTCTGTCCCATCTTGACTCACATCTATTTCTCTCCTCCTTCTCCCCCTCTCCCTCCCCCCATCCTACATTCCTTCTTCAGGCTGCACAATTCGCAACCCTTCAAGCTGTCTGTCTTACACCTTCTGCTCTAATCTCAGGCCATAGTTCCAACCATATGTCTATTAAACTCCCCCCCCCCCCATCCCCCCGGTTACCTGTGCAACCTTTACATTGTCCTGCATCCCCTCTCTTCCAGATTTCATTTCCCCTCCCCTACAATCAGTGTGAAGAAGGATCCCGACCAGAAACATCACCTATCACAAGGATATTCTTGCTATTGAGGGCGTGCAGCGTAGGTTTACTAGGTTAATTCCCGGAATGGCGGGACTGTCATATGTTGAAAGACTGGAGTGACTTAGCTTGTATACACTGGAATTTAGAAGGATGAGAGGAGATCTTATCGAAACGTATAAGATTATTAAGGGGTTGGACACGTTAGAGGCAGGAAACATGTTCCCAATGTTGGGGGAGTCCAGAACAAGGGGCCACAGTTTAAGAATAAGGGGTAGGCCTTTTAGAACGGAGATGAGGAAAAACGTTTTCAGTCAGAGAGTTGTGAATCTGTGGAATTCTCTGCCTCAGAAGGCAGTGGAGGCCAATTCTCTGGATGCTTTCAAGAGAGAGCTAGATAGAGCTCTTAAGGATAGCGGAGTCAGGGGATATGGGGAGAAGGCAGGAACGGGGTACTGATTGAGAATGATCAGCCATGATCACATTGAATGGCGGTGCTGGCTCGAAGGGCCGAATGGCCCCCTCCTGCACCTATTGTCTATTGTCTATTATCCATGTTCTCCTGAGATGCTACATTGGTGTAAACCAGTATCTGCATGTTCTTGTTTTGACTGTTTATTCTCTCTGCAAGGCTGTGGACCGAGAGCTTACAATTGTTAGTGGCACCTCATTTGATCTCACAAGGAAAGGTTTGCCGAGGCTGTTCCCTGACTCGGAATTCCACTATCCTGCTTTCTGCTTGGTTTTTGCTCTTTGATCCAACTTTTCCATTCAGGATCCAACACATTCCTCAGGGCACTCACTGGATTTAACCCGAGCATTCACATCCAAGTTCCCAGCCAGTTCCCAGTCAGAGTGGCCTCAAATGTTTCAAGAATATTTATCGCACAAGTCACAGGGACAGCACAGTGGCTACGGTGCCAGAGACCCGGGTTCGATCCTGGCCAAGGGTGCTATGTGTATGGCGTTTGTACCTTCTCCCAGTGACCATGTGGGTTTTCTCCGGGTGCTCCGGTTTCCTCCCACACTCCAAAGCTGCACAGGTTTATCGGTTAATTGTCTTCGGTAAAATTATAAACTGCATCAAGTGTGTAGGATTGTGCTAGAGTAGGGGGTGATCTAAGCCTGTACTTAGGGCCGAAAGGCTTTTTTCCATGCTGTATCTCCAAAGTAAACTAAGGTAAATTAAACTAAAGTTTGTCTCTTGTGTGAGAAGGAGTAAATCCACTAATTCTCAATTTTTGCCTCATGGCGATTAATCATATACTAACATCTTCCAATTCTGTGTTCTTGAGTTAAATTAAATGTCATGGCATGCATTTAATTATTCACTGAGCATTTTAAAACTTCAAATAAATTGTAATGATTTTCAGCTACAGTATCGCAGTCATAGAATTGTTCAGCATAAGAAAAGGCTCTTTGTTCTAACGAGTCTGTGATAATCATTAAGCTCCCTCTTACAATAATCCCACTGGCTTCTTCCCAATATTCCCACAAACTTCCCCCAAAATTCAACCACTCACTTAAATGTATGGGGAATAAAATGGGGTCAGGGTAGGATTGATGTAAATGGATGCTTGATGGGGCAAGAGCTCGCTCCTACACTGTACGAAACTTTGACTCTCTGACTTCATCAGTGACGTTTCATCAGAGATCAGATGGAAGGTCATTAACCTTGAAATATTGACTCAGTATCTCTATCCATAGATACTGCCAAACTTGCTGAGGATGTGGATTTGGGAGGTCATGTTGCAGTTACATAAGACATTGGTGAGGACGCATTTAGGGTATTAGTTCGGTTCTGGGCACCATGTTAGAGGAAAGATGCTGTCAGATTGGAAAGGGTGCAGGGAAGATTTACAAGGATGTTGCCAGGACTTGAGGGAGAGGCTGGGACTCCATTTCTTGGAGCGCAGGAAGATTATTGGGTGATCATATAGAGGTGTACAAAATCATGAGAGGAATACCTCGGGTAGCCCACACAGAGTCTCTTGCCCAGAGTAGGGGAATCAAGAACCAGAGGACATAGGTTTAAGGTGAAGGGGGCAAGATTTAATAAGAACCCGAGGGGTAACTTTTTCAGACAGATGGTGGCGGGTGTATGGAACGAGCTGCCGGAGACACCAGACACAGAGATATCTCATTCGGCTCGGCGTACACATCTGTGCATCTCAGCTGTCTCTGATGAAGGGTCTCAACCCAACACGTAAACCTATAAGAGCGGTATGAACATTGACTTCTCTAACTTCAAGTGGTCCTTGCTTTCCCTCTCTTTCCATCCCCTCACCCTTCCCAGTTCTCCTACCAGTCTGTCTCCGACTACATATTTATCTCCGTACCGCCCACTCCCCCGACATCTGTCTGAAGAAGGGTCTCGACCCGAAACGTCACCCATTCCTTCTCTCCAGAGATGCTGCCTGTCCCGCTGAGTTACTCCAGCAGTTTGTGTCTACCTTCGATTTAAACCAGCATCTGCAGTTCTTTCCGACACGCCAACCTATTCCTTCTCTTCCTCCAGAGACACTGTCTGCCCCGCTGAGTTACTCTAGCACTTTGTGCCCATCTTCAGCTGCCTGCCGTTGCTTTCTTGTGTGTTTGTTCCCTTCAGCCGGCAGCACGTTGTGAAAGACAAATTGTACCCTTCACATCTATTGAACAATTGTGAAGCGTCATCGTGTGTTTTCCCCCCCAGGTCACCAATCCTTCTATCGTCGGGCCCGAGGCAAAGTCTGTGTGTTAGTCTTGCTAAAATGCCCATCATTGTCCAGCAGTTACTTGGCCTGCCTCTCACCACCATTGTTTTGGATTGGCAGATAACGGCATTGAAACAGGCCCTTCTGTCCATCAGGTCCACGCCGACCATCACATTAGTTCTATATTATCAGACGTCTGCTTCCACTCCCAACGCCCTTGGTGCAATGTCCTAGATGCCAATTATCCAACTGACCTGCAAGTCTTTGGGAGGTGGGTGGAAACCGGAGTACTCAAAGGAAACGCATGTGTGATCACAGGGAGAATGTGCAAACTCCACATAGACAGCACCCGAGGTCAGGATCGAGCCCAGGTCGTCGGCGCTGTGAGGCAGTGGCTCTACCAGCTGTGACACTGAGGGTTCAAGCCCCCCGTGATCCCATCTCACTTGAAGTTGACTGTTAACTGGCCGACTTGAGTCCAATGGCAGTGTAGACCCGCCCAGTAATGTTCATTTCTCCTCTGCCCGTTGCAAGCTGCGATGTTACACTCATGTACAAGCTGAGTCATGCTCGCCCCAACTCACAATGGTGGCCGGACGCAGAAAGCTGGTGTAAGTAACGCAGCGGGACAGGCAGCATCTATGGGGAGAAGGAATGGGTGACGTTTCTGGTCGAGACCCTTCTTCAGACGGTTGGAAGTGTTGTCGTGAAGAGGTGCTTGCAGATGCCCAGCTATGTCTGCCAGTGGAGTGACCATGTGGCAAGTGTCTGCCAGTGGAGTGACCATGTGGCCAGTGTCTGCCAGTGGAGTGACCATGTGGCAAGTGTCTGCCAGTGGAGTGACCATGTGGCAAGTGTCTGCCAGTGGAGTGACCATGTGGCAAGTGTCTGCCAGTGGAGTGACCATGTGGCAAGTGTCTGCCAGTGGAGTGACCATGTGGCAAGTGTCTGCCAGTGGAGTGACCATGTGGCAAGTGTCTGCCAGTGGAGTGACCATGTGGCAAGTGTCTGGCAGTGGAGTGACCATGTGGCAAGTGTCTGCCAGTGGAGTGACCATGTGGCAAGTGTCTGCCAGTGGAGTGACCATGTGGCAAGTGTCTGCCAGTGGAGTGACCATGTGGCAAGTGTCTGCCAGTGGAGTGACCATGTGGCAAGTGTCTGCCAGTGGAGTGACCATGTGGCAAGTGTCTGCCAGTGGAGTGACCATGTGGCAAGTGTCTGCCAGTGGAGTGACCATGTGGCAAGTGTCTGCCAGTGGAGTGACCATGTGGCAAGTGTCTGGCAGTGGAGTGACCATGTGGCAAGTGTCTGCCAGTGGAGTGACCATGTGGCAAGTGTCTGCCAGTGGAGTGACCATGTGGCAAGTGTCTGCCAGTGGAGTGACCATGTGGCAAGTGTCTGGCAGTGGAGTGACCATGTGGCAAGTGTCTGCCAGTGGAGTGACCATGTGGCAAGTGTCTGGCAGTGGAGTGACCATGTGGCAAGTGTCTGGCAGTGGAGTGACCATGTGGCAAGTGTCTGCCAGTGGAGTGACCATGTGGCAAGTGTCTGCCAGTGGAGTGACCATGTGGCAAGTGTCTGGCAGTGGAGTGACCATGTGGCAAGTGTCTGGCAGTGGAGTGACCATGTGGCAAGTGTCTGGCAGTGGAGTGACCATGTGGCAAGTGTCTCTGTGGCGCCCTCTGTTGGCCATTTCCACTCCTTGGCTAAAACTGACAGGGAACAGACTTGATACAACTACAAGAAAACTCGGTTGCCAATTTTAAATGGTATTATTGAGGAGGACGCAGTGGGTCTATGAAAAGCTATTGGAGCACAGTTAGGCCATTTGGCCCATCTTATCTGCCCCACCTTTCCAATATAGCTGATCTATTTTTCCCCCTCACCCCATTCTCCTGCCTTCTCCCCATGACCTCTGACACTCTTATTAATCAAGAAACTATCAATCTGCGGTATTTACAAATACCCAATGATGGCCTCCACCACCGTCTGTGGCAATGAATTTCACAGATTCACCACACTCTGGCTAAAGAAATTCCGACTTATCTCCATTCTAAAGGGTCGTCCTTTAATTCTGAAGCTGTGCCCTTTCATCCTGAAGTCTCCCACTTCCCCACATCATCTCCATCTTCTCCCCATCCACTCTACCTGGGCCTCTCATTATGCCGCACGTTTCAATGAGTTCTATGTTTGTCTGTTATTAGTGCAGTCTGAAAATGTGCTTGATGGAATTCAGGATATAAAGCTAGTTCGTCAGACTGAAAGGCACACTGTAACTGTACGTAGGAAAGAAAATGAGGTGCTAATTAATGAATGCTTCTTCGATTCGTCACCCACAGCCGCACCGGGCCAAGCCTGTTGCTAAGGCCCTGATTCCCGTGTTTGGTTCCATGTTTTGTGACAGAAGCCAGTGAGGTGATTGACACAGCGGGCGTTCTGTGAGGGTGTGTGAGCCAGAACAGATGGCGGAGGAAGATGCTGATAATTACTGTTGGTTTTACTGAAGAACCTGAAAAGAAGAACAGTGCGAACTGTTCCCTTCCTCCACCCACCTCCACCATTCTTCTCTGAGAAGGGGAGGGGGTGGGAGAGAGAGGGGGAAAGAGAGAGGGGGGAGAGAGTGTGGGGAAAGAGAGAGGGGGGAAAGAGAGAGGGGGAAAGAGAGAGGGGGCAGAGAGAGGAGGAAAGAGAGAGAGGGAAAGAGAGAGGGGGCAGAGAGAGGAGGAAAGAGAGAGAGGGAAAGAGAGAGGGGGAAAGAGAGAGGGGGAAAGAGGGGAAAAGAGGGGGGAGGAGAAAGGAGGAGAGAGGGTGAAGAGAGAGGAGGGGAGAGGGGGAAAGAGAGAGGGGGAGAGAGAGGGTGGAAGAAGGGGGAAGGGAAAGGAGGAAAGAGAGAGGGGGAAGAGAGAGGGGGGAGAGAGAGGGGGGAAGAGAGGGGGATGAAGAGAGAGGGGGAGGAAGAGAGAGGGGGAAGAGAGAGGGGGAGGAAGAGAGAGGGGGAGGGAGAGAGAGGGGGGAGAGGGGGAAGAGAGGGGGGGAGAAGGGAAAGAGAGGTGAGGAAAGAGAGAGGGGGAAGAGAGAGGGGGAAAGAGAGGGGGATGAAGAGAGAGGGGGAGGAAGAGAGAGGGGGGAAGAGAGAGGGGGAGGAAGAGAAAGGGGGAGGGAGAAAGAGGGGGAAAAGAGAGAGGGGGAAAGAGAGAGAGGGTTGGGCAGGGAGGGAGAGAAAGATAAATGAGAAAGAAAGAGAGATGTGAGAGAGAGGCAGGGGGTTGAGAGAGAAAAAAGAAAGGCAGAGAAAGAGAGACAGATGGAGAGTGCATGTTTGCATATCCTCAGATTCCATGTGCTGGTCCTCAGATTCTATTTTGTTTAACAAAAAGACCCCAACACTACAAGATTACCAGCTGAACTGAGATGTAGTTGCATTGCCCGAGTGTTTTTCCACAACTCCAGTAACACAGGAAACATAGCAGGCAATATGGTCACTGAGAGACGAGGCAATGTGGGCACACTACAACCCCTCACACAGCAACGTGATAATGACCAAATATGGTCATTGTGAAGGAGCACAGCATCAGGCCAAAGATCCAGTTGCAGAGTAAAGAAAATCAGATCATTTGACAAATTGTAGTTGTTCAATACTGGTTTCTGCACCAAACCATAAGCAAACCTCGGCTTTAAAACTCCCACCCATAATGTGGCCTAGGACACGTTCTGCTTCTGCACGGTGGCGCAGCGGTAGAGTTGCTGCCTTACAGCGCCAGAAACACGGGTTCGATCCTGACTACGGGTGCTGTCTGTGCGGTGTTTGTACGTTCTCCCTGTGACCACGTGGGTTTTCTCCAGGAGCTCCGGTTTCCTCCCACACTCCAAAACGCACCGGTTTGTAGGCTAATCGGCTTGGTATAATTGTAAATTGTCCCAGGTGTGTGCAGGATAGTGTTAATGTACAGGGGCCACTGGTCGGTGCGGACTCGGTGGCCTGAAGGGCCTGCTTCCACTCTGCATCTCTAGACTATTGTCAAAGATAGACACAGGAAGCTGCAGTAACTCAGCGGGGCAGGCAGCATCTCTGGAGAGGAGGAATGATGGGTAACGTTTCAGGTCGAGACCCTTCTTCAGATTATTGTCTAAAGGCATGTTCTGTGTTAATTCCATGCCCTCCAGAAGCCATGTGAGTGCGGGCTGGGTGAAGTGGGCATCGTTTATGTTCAAGTCTTTGCCCCTCCCTCTGACCGCTGGCATTATTATTGAAAATTATTTTGAATAGAAAGCTGTTCTCACATGAGTCAACAGAGGAGGTAACAGGTGTTTAAAAAAAACCCCAAAGGCCGAATCTACCCGTTAGTCAGTGGTGCCAAGGCGTTAACGACAGGCAATGCCCTCAGGAGATTAGAGGGAGCCTATTTAGCCTCGGCCTTTACACAAACGCACCATCTGTCTCACGCATTATTAGCAAGGTAGGTTCAAGTTTGTATAGAAAACCTTAATGGAATTTAAGGTTGATGGATGAACAGTGGCGTTCTGGCTGAGGTGCCCACACTGGACCAGTGCAAAATTTGATTAGATACGGAAACAATGTTTGAAGTGGAAATGTTTTGAAAGAAGGAAGAGTTTTTATCTCCAGGTGTGGTAGTTGTACAACGGGAGAGGTTAAAGTTGGCTCCTCTCACTCAGTGCGACATATGCAGGCAGAGGAGATTAGTTGGTCTTGGCATCATGCCCAGTATAGACATCTTGGGCTGAAGGGCCTCTTTCGGTGCTTTACCCTTCTAATGTCAGCTTCCTCTCCTGGTCAACAACCCCAGTATTAAGGCCCTAGATCCCCTCGGTCATGGATCATCTCACCTAGGTCACCTTTGTTGGAGCCTGTTTAGTATTAGTTCAGTTTAAAGATACAGCGTGGAAACAGGTGCTTCAGTACACTAAGTTCACACAGACCATTCACACTAATTCTATCCATTCACACTAATTCTATCCTACACACTAGGGACAATTTACAGAAGCCAATTAACCTACAAACCTATACGTCTTTGTAACGTGGTAGGAACCAGAGAACCTGGAGAAAACCCACGCAGTCCCAGGAAGGAACAAACTCTGTACAGACATCTTATGTGGTCAGGATGGAACCCTGGTCTCTGGCGCTGTAATGGACAATAGACAATAGACAATAGGTGCAGGAGGAGGCCATTCGGCCCTTCGAGCCAGCACCGCCATTCAATGTGATCATGGCTGATCATTCTCAATCAGTACCACGTTCCTGCCTTCTCCCCATACCCCCTGACTCCGCTGTCCTTAAGAGCTCTATCCAGCTCTCTCTTGAATGCATTCAGAAAATTGGCCTCCACTGCCTTCTGAGGCAGAGAATTCCACAGATTCACAACTTTCTGACTGAAAAAGTTTTCCCTCATCTCAGTTCTAAATAGCCTACCCCTTATTCTTAAACTGTGGCCCCTTGTTCTGGACTCCCCCAACATTGGGAACATGTTTCCTGCCTCTAACGTGTCCAACACCTTAATAATCTTATACATTTCGATAAGATCCCCTCTCATCCTTCTAAATTCCAGTGTATACAAGCCTAGTCGCTCCAGTCTTTCAACATATGACAGTCCCGCCATTCCGGGAATTAACCTAGTAAACCTATGCTGCACGCCCTCAATAGCATGAATATCCTTTCTCAAATATCGAGACCAAAACTGCACACAGTACTCCAGGTGTGGTCTCACTAGGGCCCTGTACAACTGCAGAAGGACCTTTGCGTTACTGGGCTGTATGCTCTCGTTTCCTCCCACATCCCAGACGTGCGGGTTTATAGGTAAATTGGCCGGTGTAAAAATGCTCCTAATGTGTAGGGAGAGGATGTGAAAATGGAATAACAATTAACTGGTGTGAACAGGTGATCGATGGTCAGAATGGATTCGGTGGGCCACAGGTCCTGTTTCCATATTGTATCCCGAAACAAAACAAAACTAGGCCGTCATTAGAGAATATAGATGAAGCACTGTGAAGATTAAGATCTTAACTGAAGATGGTAAAGTAAATACATGTCAAGTCAAGTCAAGTCAATTTTATTTGTATAGCACATTTAAAAACAACCCACGTTGACCAAAGTGCTGGACATCAGTTCAGGTACTAAGAACGAACATACAATGGCACACAAACATAACAGCACATACATAAACAGTTCAATCCATCCATACATCATCCATAAAGACTGGCTGTCAGTCTGAACAACGGTCTTGACCCGAAACGTCATCTATTCCTTTTCTCCAGAGATGCTGCCTGACCCGCTGAGTTACTCCGGCACTGTGTGTCTAACTTCGGAGTAAAGCAGCATCTGCAGCTCCTTCCAGCATGTCTGTAAAGAAACCGGATGACATTATTCCCCAGAGTCGGGGAAGTGGTTTTCAAGGAAACTCACAAGGTTAAAGTGGTGATGGGGGAAGGGATGAGTTGTTGATGCTGTGTTATACTGCAGACACACTGTGCCTACGACTTACTGCAGTGCTATCATTCAGCACTCCAGAGATTTCTTGACCTCTTTTCCTTTAAACACAGAGAGAACCTCGCTCTTTCAACTCCCCGTCTGTGATAAAAGCAGGCGCTCCTGTCTTCATACTTGCACCCTGCCTGAACATCGTCATCTTACGCACTCGCCCCATTGATTACTTATGCTCGATTAGTCTTCACGTCTGTTTAATATTCAGCAGAAGGAGACGAGATTGAACTATAAATCTGCTGCTGTGGATCAGGTGGAATAGAGCAGTAGAGTTGTACAGTCGGGAAATAGACCCTTCGGCCCATCGTGTCCATGCTGGACATTAGCCATCCATTTACACAAATCCTACTCTACATTCCAATCAACAGCCTCCAGATACCATACAATCAGGGCAAGTAACAGTGGCCAACTTACTCATCCACACGTCTGTGGGGTGTGGGAGCATACACCTGGCAGCTGGTACACTGGTAGTGGTGGCACAGTGGTGCAGATGGTAGAGCTGCTGCCTCACAGTGCCAGAGACACGGGTTTGATCCTGACCTCGGCTGCTGTGCGTGCGGAGTTTCCTCCCACATGTGGATTTCCTCTTGCGTCTCAACGATATGTTGGTTGCTAAGCTAATGGGTCTCTGTAGAACTACCCCAGGTCTGTAGGGAGTGGATGAGAAAGTGGGATAAGGTAGAACGTGTGAATGGGTGATCGATGGACAGTGTGGACTTGGTGGGCTGACTTTTCCGTACAGTATCACTACTAAACTAATCCAAACCAGAGCACCTACAGGAAATAACTCAGCGGGTCAGGCAGCATCTCTGGAGAGAAGGAATGGGGGACGTTTCGGGTCAAGACCCTAAACGTCACCCATTCCTTCTCTCCAGAGATGTTGCCTGTCCCGCTGAGTTACTCCAGCATTTTGAATCTACATTCGATTTAAACTAGCATCTGCAGTTCTTTCCTACACTCCTACAGGAAATACACTGCACATCGTGTATGTGTATGTGACAAATAAACTTGACTTGACATAGGGAGAATGCACACACTCCACACAGACAGTCAGGATTACATCTGGAGGTGTGTTTTTGGACTGCAGTTGAATCAAGGATTGTTGGAAAAAGTGACACAAAGTGCTCGAGTAGCTTGGCAGGTTAGGCATCATCCCTGAAGAACATGGATAGACAACTTTTCGGGTCAGGAACCTTCTCAAGACATCACCTATCCACGTTCTGCAGAGAAGCTGCTTGACCTGCTGAGTTACTCCAGCACTTTGTGTCTTTTCTTGTAAAAGCAGCATCTGCAGTTCCGTGTGTCTGTACGGATTGTGGGAAATGGGCAGGAAGGTGAAGTTGAAACCAGAGACCAGCCTGGACATGAGGGGTGTGTGACCTATTCCTTCTGCTGAAGATAGACACCAAAATGCTAGAGTAGCTCAGCGGGTCAGGCAGCATCTCTGGAGAAAAGGAATAGGTGACGTTTCGGGTCGAGACCCTTCTTTGGGGACCCATATTCATGTTTGCCATAGATGCTGCCTGACCCGTTGAGTTAGTCCAGCTTTTTGTGTCTATCTTCGGTGTAAATCAGTATCTGCAGTTCTTTCATACACTGCACCTTCTGCTCTTTGTTATATTGTTTTCAAGAGAGAGTTAGATTTAACTCTTAGGGCTAAGGGAATCAAGAGATATGGGGAAAAAACTGGAACGGGGTACTGAGTCAGGATGATCAGCCATAATCATATTGAATGGCGGTGCTGGCTCGAAGGGCCGAATGGCCTACTCCTCACCCATTTTCTATGTTTCTATGTTATCTTCTTGGTTACACTTGACCTCCGTGCGTTTGATACCAACGTGGTCAGAATGTGTGTGCGTGTCGTTGGAAGGGTCTTGACCCGAAACGTCACCCATTCCTTCTCTCCCGATATGCTGCCTGACCCGCTGAGTTACACCAGCATTTTGTGTATACCTTGGGTATAAATATGGCAGAATAAGGACAATGCAAAGCTAGTAGTGTATCTAGTGTGTAGGATAGTGCTATTGTATGAGGTGGTCGCTGGTCGGTGTGAACTCGGTGGGCCAAAGGGCCTGTTTCCGTTCTGTGTCTATAAAGTCTAAAGTAAAGTCTAAACCGGTAAATTAGAATGACAGTGCTTCGGGGGGGGGGGGGGGGGGGGGATTGTCTGCTGGGAGCCGGCATTGATCTGATGGGGTGAATGGCCTCTTTCAAGGTTACTGTGAATAACTTAGTAACTTTGCAAGAAAAACTGTGCATCATTGGCACTTTCATTATCAGGGCCAGCTCAGAATAATGAGTTGTTACGTATAATTAAGACAGACAGGAATAGATTTTTAGACTGCAGGGGATTTCAAGGATTGTGGGAATCGGCCGGGAAGGGGAAGATGAGACGTTAGCTGAGTCATGTCCTTATAGTGTTGTCTTCTTGGGTTACACTGGGCCTCAGTGTACTCGATACCGGCGCCCAAATGTCTTAACCAGTGGACATCACCAAGTGTGCATTCTTCACTGGGGACCGAACCATACGACACAGGAAAAGGGCCCACAATGTCCGTGCTGAACACAATACCAAGTTGAACTAATCTCCTCCGCCTGCACGTGACCATATCCTTCCATTCTCTACATATCTAAAAGCATCTTGAACCCCACTATCCGAACTGCCTCCACCACCTCCTCTGGTAACACATTCCAGGCACCCGCCACTCTGTGGAAAAGTACCTGGCCCTGCACAAATCCTTCAAAATTAGCCACTCTCGCTTCAAGGATGTGCCCTCTTGTCATTGGCATTTCCACGCAGCGGAGAAAGGTTCTGACTGTCTACCCTGTCTCTGCCTCTGACAGGGATATCATTTATATTCTTCTATCATGTCTCCCCCTTCAGCTTCTGATGCCCCTAGAGAGAACAACCCTAATTTGTGCAACCTCTCCTTACCATTAATACCCTCCAATCTGGGCAGCATTCCGGCAAACCTCTGCTGCACTCTCTCCAAAGCCTCCACATGCTTCCTGTAATGGGGCGACCGGAACTGCGCACACTCCACCAACAGTGGCCTCTCCGAGGTCAGAAAAGCTGCAAGACTGAACCAAAGTGGAGATCTGATCAATCATCCAATGATATTGTGGTTGCCACATGTACATCAGTGCGGTGAGATTCTTCATTTTTGCACACAATGCACAAGGGCCTCGAAGAGGCACCACGTTTCTTGCACCGACAAAGTTACACAAGTACTTATGGGAGGAGTCATGTTGGCGAAGATGGACACAAAAAGCTGGAGTAACTCAGCGGCTCAGGCAGCACCTCTGGAGAGAAGGAAGGGCTGGCGTTTCGGGTCGCGACCCTTCTTCAGACTTGCCGAAGAAGCGTGCCTTTTCATGCTTCTGTGCCTCTTGTCTGACGGGAGAGGAGGTGACCATTGTTGTGATATTGCTGGAACTACTTTGTTGTATCACAAGGACTACTTTGTTTGCCTGTGTAGTAATGCGTATATGTGCATATAAGAGATTGGTGTGATTAGGTGGTCACTCTGGTTCCAGGTGGCCACGGAATAAACAGCCTGGAGTTAAGCTCCAGCATTGTAACCTTTTACACACGTGTACTCGTGGTCTGTCCAGAGTCTCAACAAAGGTACAACAGGTACCGGACCACGAAGTACAACATGGTGGCAGCGGTGGGATTCGAACCCACGTCATCAAAATGACTGAAGTCTAAATCCAGGCTGTTTATTTCATGGCCGCCTGGAACCAGAGTGTACAACAACCATCCTTGATTATGCTGCTGGCCTTGCCGAGGCAGCGTGAGGTGTAAATGGAGTCAATGGAAGGGAGGTTGGTTTGCGTGATGGTCTGGGCTGCATCCACAATTCTCTGCAATATCATGTGGTCTTGGATGGAGCTGTTCCCAAATCAAGCTGTGATGCATCCTGATAAAATGCTTTCTGTGGCGCATCTGTAGAATGTGCTTGCATCTCCGTGACTCTAAGGTGACCCAGCAGGTGACAGCCGCAGTTGCATCACTGGCTGCCTAAAACAAACAGATGTGGATAGCTTGCAAGTCTTGGCCAGTGTTGCACCACCAGGAATCCGCAAATCAGTTGCTGGTAGAACTGAACGTGGTGGGCAAGTTGGGGCCACCCGCCATCCCTGTCAGTCCTATCACCCAGCCCCAAACCGCCTGAAGTCGAGGAAGAGCTTCCTTCACACAGTCCAGCCACTGTCTCAAGCAACAAGACTAGCCTCGTGGGAGAAGAAACGCAGTGAAAACCACCACCACGAAAAGCCGCCAATCCCAACCTGGGAACAGCTACCGCCTGGTCACAGGTGTGACTGGAAGACCCTCAAATAGGCTTTGTACAGGGACGGGCCAATGCAAGGCCAATCTGAGCAAATGGGGCTATGCAGATGCGGCAGACACAGAATGTGAATGTGGAACATCTGTACGATCCATGCCACACCTACTAAGGTTCCCACTTCCTGGTGAACAATGCTGCCTGGAAGATCTGGCGGTGGCAAACAAGAAGGCTGTCCACTGTGCAAGAGCCTGGCCCAACATTTGAAACATAGATGATGGATACGAAAATCATATTGTCTATTGTCTATTGTCTAAGAAGCAGAATAGTTACCATGAGGGAGTTTTCTTGATGGGGAAATCTGGAGCTTAAACCCTTGACCTCAGGATAAGGGATAACCCGTTTCATACTGTCCACAGATTGTTGGCGTCTCTATGTTCTCGGTGGCCTCCCTCCACTGGGTCCCTCTTTGTTCTCGATGGGGATGGCTTTGGATGGGGATGGCTTTCGACAGCGGGTGTCACTTGAGACTTGCCCCTGCATCCATCGCTGTGGTGAGATCCAGAACAGCTGAGCCGCACACAGGACTGGTGAGGTTGATGGAGGCCTTGACCAGCCACGGAAAAATAAATGCACACCGAGAGTATTTTAGAAGAAGCAGCAAATTCAGAAGGTGTGAACGCAGCACAATCTGACTAGTTAATCACTGTTCAGTGATGATGAGCTTTTGATCTTTCATTGATTAAAGTTGCTTTCATTAGTAATTGTCACCTGAAATTAAATCCTGAAGCACATCATTAGCATCAGTATGGAGCTGGCTGGTAAATGGTTGCCCAGTATCCATTGGGGCAAGAAATCAGCAGGGAAAGCCATCTCGATATGAAGACATGTGCAGGGGAAAATCGATGGCTTTTGTAAAATCCCAGCCAGACAAAGGACTAAATTCTTCAGTCTGAAGATGGATCCCTAGCCATATTGTCTTTCCATTTTCCCTCCACAGATGCTGCCCGACCTGCTGAGTTCCTCCAGACTGATCATCGTAGATCTTCCAGTCTCCACCTTGATCATTGTGTAATAAATCATACGTGTACCAAATCATGTCAGGGGTGATGGGGGCCAAGGTAGAAGAATGGGGTTGAGAGGTAAAGATAGATCAGCTGTGATTGAATGGCGGAGTAGACTTGATGGGCCGAATGGCCTAATTCTGCTCCAAGAACTTATGATACTGGAGACCAATACTCTTCAATCTTCCAGTTTTTGGACTATTTCCTTGTGACTACAATTGTTTGTAGGCCATAGGCTGCTAACTTAACTCAGTTTCTGATGGAACAAAGTAGGAAAGAACTTGTATTGCTCTCGGTTGAAGTCTTCACTCCTGCTGGAATTGAAACATAAAACTTCAGTTCCAGTAGGATGTTGTAATCTTGGTTAGTCTCAGAAACTTGGCATGATAAAACAGCATGATTGAAAAGCAAAGATTGGACACCTTCACTCTCCAGGAAGTGTTCAATTGCCTCTGGTAAAAAAAAACGTAGAAAATTGCTCTGCTCTCAACATGATTATCTATTGGTTTGAGAATTTAAAGGTCGATTTTGTGACTCAAAACAAAATGGGTAGAAGCAGAACTTACAGTTGTATTTGATTACACGTGATCAGTTACAGAAACATGAGTTAAAAACTTAACCGGAAACAAAAATGACTCAGAAGAGTAAAAAGCAGACTGCAAGAGCAACTCAGTAGGTCAGGCAGCATCTGTGAAGGCTGAAGTACAGATGATGTTTCAGGATGAGATCCTGCCTGACCTCCTTAGATTCCAGCATCTGCAGTGTCTAAGTTAAGTTTAGTTTATTGTCACCTGTACAGTAAAGCAGGTACAGTGAAAAGCTTTTGTTGCGTGCTAACTAGTTAGCGGAAAGACTGTGCATGATTACAATTGAATCATCTACAGATGCATCATAAAGGCAATAACATTTAGCACAGGATAAAGTCCCGTAAAATCCGATTAAAGTTAGTCCAAGGGTCTCCAATGAGGTAGATAGTAGCTCGGAACCGCTCGCTAGTAGTTGGTAGGATGGTTCAGTTACCTAATAACAGCTGGGAAGAAACTGTCCCAGAATCTATAAACTAAATCTGGATATGTGCGTTTTCATGCTTCTGTAGCTCTTGTCTGGTGGGAGATGGGAGAAAAGGTGTGACTCATCCCTGATTATGGTGGTAGCCTTGCCGAGGCAGCGTGAAGTGTAGATGGAGTCAATGGAAGGGAGGTTGGTTTGTGTGATGGGCTGGGCTGGGCTGCGTCCACAATTCTCTGCAATTTCTTGCGGGTCTTGGATGGAGTTGTTTCCAAACCAAGCTGTGATACATCCCAATAAAATGCTTCCTACGGCACAACTGTAGAATCTGCTTGAATGTCCGTGATTCTAAGGTGACCCAGCGGAATAATTACCACAAAGATGTTTTCTTGATGGGGAAATCTGGAACTCAAACCCTTGACCTCAGGATAAGGGATAACCCATTTAATACTACAGAGAGGAATGTCTTTTCTCTGCCTAATGTACAGATATCAATCATCTACTCTCACCACCTTTTTCTATTTACTTTTTCAAAGACTTATCCAGATGGATCATAATAGATCTTCCAGTCTCTACATCACTAGCCATGTTATAAATCATTCCATGGATCGATACTCTTCATTCTTTTCATGATAAAAGGATAATATGAAGCGGTCAACTTTGATGACGAGTTTGATAAATAATTCTGATAGAGTGAAACGTCAACCCTCATTCTCTCTCCACGGATCCTGCCTGATCTGCTGAGCATTCTTGCACTTTTTGCTTTTTATTTCAGATATCCAGCATCTGCAGATCTTTTCAATTCATTCAATGGATAAGACTGACATGACTGGCACTTTCTTTTTGGTGGGGGGGGGGGGGGGAGGAGTGAGTTCCTGGATTGAACTTGCTCTGTGTGAAGAAGTGCTTCTTTGTGACGTTAATCCTGTTTGACCACATTTTAATTCTGCCATGTCCTTTCTCCTGGAAACATTAGACAATTAATGGGCACGGGACCTTCTTACTTGCTGCCTGTTCAATGAGATCATATCTGATTTTTTTACCTCAGCTCCTACACTAAACCCATATTCTTGATTCCATTAAGATCTGAACATCACCCGCCACCAGTAGAAATAATTTTCTATCTATCTTATCAAATAGATAGAGTCGCACTGTGCCACAGCTGGTAGAGCTGCTGCCTCACAGCGCCAGAGACTCAGGATAGATCCTGACCTTAGATGCTGTCTGTGTGGAGATTGCATGTTCTTCCAGTAACCACGTGGATTTCCTCCCACATCCCAAAGACGTACGGGGTTGGCCTCTGTAAATTGGTCTCTGTAAATTGCCCCGAGTGTGTGGGGAGATGACGCGAAAATGGAATAATATAGAACTAGTGTGGACAGGTGATCGACAGGGTTGGCGTAGACTTGTTGGGCCGAAGGGCCTTTTCCCAGGCTGCATCTTTCAATCAAATATTACTGCATATCGTACATAATTTCATCGTTTAACTTATATAAATAAGAGGGAAGAATCCCCTCAAAATCCTCTTAAACTATATCCATTTGGAAAATATGAGATGCATGTTTGCTCTTTAAAACCTTTCCGAACCTTTGAACCACCTCTGATCTATAGTTATCAGACAAATTGCTAACTACCATCAAAACGACCCGCACGTTAAGCCTTTCTTCCTCAAAACAATGGATTATCTCTGGTACAATTGCCCATGAACTTTCATTCTGTCCTGTCCTTGGTTTGAAGGTCCCACCTGTAACACGCTGCCCAGAACCATGCTCAACACTTCAACTTTTAATGTAAAATGAATACTCGTGACCTTCAATAGAATGGGTCAGTATGTTGTAAGTGTATGTCTCCATTCACAGAGGAAAGATTGCAAAGTGATAACAGTAGATGCATATACTTCAGTTCAGAAGGTTGTCCTAATCCAATGACCTGAATGCAAAAGCCATGGCTAATACCACTATGTAGTTCCAGAAGAACTCCATCATCTTTTGGATGAGGTGATACATTGAGGCCCAGGGTAACTCTCTCTCAGGTGGGCCTAAGGCACTCTTTTATAAGTTCACAGGTTAAAGTAGCAGAATGAGGCCATTCAGCCCTTCAAGCCTACTACGCCATTCAATCTTGGCTGATCTATCTCTCCCTCCCAACCCCATTCTCCTGCCTTTTAGATTTTTTTTAGATTTAGAGATACAGTGCGGAAACAGGCCCTTCGGCCCACCGAGTCCGCGCCACCCAGTGATCCCTGCACATTAACACTACCCTACACACACTAGGGACAATCTTTTACATTTGCCCAGCCAATTAACCTACAAACCTGTACGTCTTTGGAGTGTGGGAGGAAACCGAAGATCTCGGAGAAAACCCACACAGGTCACGGGAAGAACGTACAAACTCTGTACAGACGGCGCCCGTAGTCAGGATCGAACCTGAGTCTACGGCGCTGCATTCGCTGTAAGGCAGCAACTCTACCGCTGCGCCACCGTGCCTTCTCCCCAAACCTTCTGACACCCGGACTAATTAAGAATCTATCATTCTCTGCCTTAAGAATATCCATTGACTTGGCCCCCACAGCCTTCTGTGGCAATGCATTCCACAGATTCACCACCCTCTGACTAAAGAAATCCCTCCTCATCTCCTTTCCCAAGGAGCGTTCTTTAATTCTGAGGCTATGACCTCTGGTCCTAGACTCTCCCACTAGTGGAAGCATCCACTCTATCCAGGCCTTTCACTATTCAGTACTATTCGTTTGAGGAAGAGTAACAGATTTATGCTCATGACATCTCACAATGAGTTCCGAAAAAACTCCAGATAATCTTGTCATGATGAATATTGCTCTGGACAAATAAGTTGCCTTGCCTCCTATGTTACAAAAGTGACTGCATTTCGGAAAAAAAATGTCATTGGTATAAAGTGCTTTAGAGTGAAGAATAATACTCCATAAGAGGAAATCTTCCAGTTTTAAATTCACCTTGAATTTATCAAATACTCTTGACATAATAACAATTCCCTGAGGTGCTTCAGAGAAGTGTTATGGAACACTTTTGTGACATTTATATTTAATGTTATTTGACATTTAACCACAAAAAGGAGATATTTGCAGAAAGGAACAGAGGTGGTTAGGAATGTTGGTATTAAGGAGCAACTTAAAGGAAGAGAGTGGTTAAAGATGCAGAGTGACTGAGTGGGGCAGTTAGTAGCACTGCTGTCTCACAACGTCAGCGATCCAGGTTCAATTCTGATTCCCATTGTTGTCCGTGTGGAGTTTGCACGTTCCCTCTGTGACCTCCCAGGTGCTCCAGCTTCATTCCACAGGTTGGCAGGTTAAATAGTCACTTGTCGATTGCCCCTGACATGTTGGCGGGTGGTAGAACTGGGGTGAAAGGGAGGGAGGGAAGAGTTTGCAAGATGACATGATTGAATTGCTCCGTGACCCAACATAGACTCGATGGGTCAAATGGACTTCTTCTGTGTGAGAAAGGCAAATGGAAAGCAGAGAGAGTGTGCGAGGGAATTCTTGGCACGTTGGGAGATGAATATCTGCTGTTGATGGTGGAGCAAAATAACAAAGATGTCTTAAAATAGTTTGCAAGTACAGTATAAATAGCTTGCAATTGGGATCTCAGATTGATGGAAACTGCAGCCCCCAGAGCACCATGTGTGACCTCTGGGTGTCTACAGTGCAGAGAGTAGTATGCCCAGTGGCACGTGATTCATTTTCCATTGATCATGGAGGTGCATCTGTTGACTTCACTCTGACACTAGTGAGCAGTGTTGTTTATCAGTGTCAGCTCAGTGTCTGACCTTGGCTGAATGGCCTTGTCCTTGAATTATTTATCGCGAGGAGGCCTGTTTTCCCTTGTCCCCTCTTCCATCCAAGGCTGTCGCCCCTGGTGAGTGTGGGTCCATGCCATCCAGGTTTCAGCTAAGCTCTGTTTCTTCACGGCTCGTACCCAGATGGGCTATGGTGGCCAAAAGCATTCCAGTCTCCACATAATGGTTATTAGTTCACCATTTCGCTTTCCTTCACCCACTTCTTCCTTCCAGAGATGCTGTCCACCATGCTGAGTTACTCCAGCATTTTGTGTCTAACTCATCTTTCTGGACAACAATTGGACAGGAACTCTGGTGGGCCTCCATATTAACATTAAAATCCAAACACCGATCTTAGTTTGGCAACAGATCTGACCAAAATTGCAAGAATTTGCAGAGAGTGGATGCAGCCCAGTCCATCACACGGCATGTCTCCCGCCCATTGACTTCACCTATACTTCATACGGCCTCAGGAAAGCAGGCAACGCAATCAAGGACCAATTTCACCTTGGTCATTCCTTCTGCCAACCTCACCCAAAGAGATGAAGGTCCAAGAGTGTGATAGTGCCCACCAGATTCAGGAGCAGCTTCTTCCCCACTATCATCAGACAACTGAATGGTCCTCTCATAAATTAGGGTATAATCCCGATCTTCCAAACAACCTCATCATGGGCCTTGCACTTTTCAAAATCTACACTTTGTTTGTAACTGTAATGCTATAATACTCTAGCATGATACTCCTCAATCTGGTATTTTTCTCTTTGCTCTACCTGTTGAAATTGTGTGTAGCTGATTTTACTTGAGTAATATTTGACTTAATTGTGCACAATCAAAGCTTCTCACTGTGTCTAGGTGCACACGTTAATACAAATTAATACAACTAATACAAATACCAATAACAAATTACATATCATTTGGTGCTTTCTGAAAGTGCACCATGGAAATGCAAGACCTGTCTCTCTGAGAGTCATACAGCAGAGAAACAGGCCCTTCGGCCCAATTTGTCCATGCCAACCAAGATGCCAATCTAAGATAGTCCCATTTACCCAGGTTTAACCATGTTGTTTTAAACCTTTCCTATCCAAGTACTGACCCAAATAGAGCCTAGATTTTTAGATTTTTTTAGATTTAGAGATACAGCGCAGAAACAGGCCCTTCGGCCCACCGGGTCCGCGCCGCCGAGCGATCCCCCCACACTAACACTATCCTACACCCACTAGGGACAATTTTTACATTTGCCCAGCCAATTAAACTACAAACCTGTACGTGTTTGGAGTGTGGGACGAAACCGAAGATCTCGGAGAAAACCCACGCAGGTCACGGGGAGAACGTACAAACTCCATACTGCTGGTGTGGCAGGTTGTTGGACTGGTCATGCAAGCCCATTTCTATTTATCCTCAGCAATTGGTTTCATTCCAGCTAACCACAAATAGTGATTAAAGTTTAAAGTAATTTTGGGATCGTGGAGTGCTGGCTGACCAGAGAAAAAGATACAAAGTGCTGAAGGAACTCTTCCATTACTGGTGGGGGTATTCTTGGCTGAGAGATGGGGGTGGGTATAAACCTGGTATCAGAAAGCCCCGATTATCATTGGTGTGTCAACAATAGGTTGTCCCAGGACAATGTAGCCCTGGCCCAAAGTTCCCCCTCCCTTCAGAAAAATATTCCTGAACTGTTATTGTAATGATAAACATGAATTGATCATTAATTGAGGGGTATCAGCCATTTGATGGCATTTAAGAGTCAACAGGGATTGGTGAGTCAACTCGATATGGGTAGAAGATTTCTTCACCTGAAGAACTTTTGTCAGCATTACACTTCGCTCGTTCATTTTTTTAAACGTGTGACTGGGAATATAAATTCCACAGCTGTCCTGGTGGGACCTGAACTCCTTGAACTACCAGTCCATTAACTTTAAGCACCGTGCCATCTCTAAACCTCTTGCTCCAAAGAAAATATTGTCATTCGGTGTGTCTGGGATAAAGATTGAGTGTGAGCTGCAAGGATGATTAATTCCAAGATTTGCCCAGTCAAGATCTTAGTTGTACAAAATGATCTAGAGATGGTTATTATCTTGTACACAGTGCAAAAAAAAATCAATAAGACTGTAAAAAACATCATGGAATTAAATTTAGTTGAGTTTAGTTTAGAGATACGATCCTTTGGCCCACCAGGTACATGCCACCCTCGATGACCTGTACATTAGTTCTACGCTACACACACGGGGCAATTTACAGAAGCCAATTAACCTACAATCTTTGGGATGTGGGAGGAAACCAGAGCACCCAGAGGAAATCCGTGCAGTCGTGGGGAGAACGTGCAAACCCCACATAGACAGCACTAGTAGTCAGGATCGAACTCGGGCCTAGCGGCACGGTGGCGCAGCGGTAGAGTTGCTGCCTTACAGCGAATGCAGCGCCGGAGACTCAGGTCCGATCCTGTCTAAGGGCACCATCTGTACGGAGTTTGTACGTTCTCCCCGTGACCTGCGTGAGTTTTCTCCGAGATAGAAACATAAAAACATAGAAAATAGGTGCAGGAGTAGGCCATTCGGCCCTTCGAGCCTGCACCGCTATTCAATATGATCATGGCTGATCATCCAGCTCAGTAACCTGTACCTGCCTTCTCTCCATACCCCCTGATCCCTTTAGCCACAAAGGCCACATCTAACTCCCTCTTAAATATAGCCAATGAATTGGCCTCAACTACCTTCTGTGGCAGAGAATTCCACAGATTCACCACTCTCTGTGTGAAGAAATGTTTTCTCATCTCGGTCCTAAAAGACTTCCCCCTTATCCTTAAGCTGTGATCTTCGGTTTCCTCCCACACTCCAAAGACGTACAGGTATGTAGGTTAATTGACTGAGTAAATGTTTTAAAAAAATTGTCTCTAGTGTGTGTAGGATAGTGTTAATGTGCGGGGATCGCTGGGCGGCGCGGACTCGGTGGGCCGAAGGGCCTGTTTCCACGCTGTATCTCTAAATTTAAAAATCTAAAAAATCTAAATCTACCACAACTCTCCCACTGTGCCACCGTGCCGCCCTTATTTCTTGGTTAAAAAAAAGTCATTATTTAAAATAGGCAGAACCAATTTAATGTGTTTGCTCAACTTAATCCTCAATATCTTTAATCTAAAAAACATAGCACAAAAAGTAAGGAAATTTGTGTTTGGTAGATTATTTCTTTGTTGTAACAATGCTTCTTGGCAATAAATCTTATACCGTTGGAAAGCCTGTTTATTTCCCTTTTAAATGGTGCCACATTTGTAAGGAACATGCATTTGTGGGATGAGCAGCAGAGCTGAGTATATGGGATGCGCCCATGAAAAATTTGCCAAATCTTCTCTGCCAATGCCAAACAGCTTATTCTGCTGTTGCTGTTGACTCTTGTTTTGAGCTTCTGGTACCCCCAGGTGCTGACAAGAATGGGATGCCATCCCACAACAGTGTGTGACCAGGCTGTGACCAGCATGAGGAGGAGGTGCCAGGCTGTTGTGGCTGTGTATGGTTCTTCCACACACTACCGTGGCTCCTGTTTATTAAATGAATAAATTGTTAAATTGCCAATATGTCTTGTTTCTTCAGACCAATCATCCAATCCACCAAACAACACCAAACAAGAGTCAATGGCAGAATAAGCTGTTTGGCATTGGCAGAGAAGATTTGGCAAATTTTTCATGGGCGCAACCCATATACTCAGCTCTGCTGCTCATCCCACAAATGCATGTTCCTTACAAATGTGGCACCATTTAAAAGGGAAATAAACAGGCTTTCCAACGGTATAAGATTTATTGCCAAGAAGCATTGTTACAACAAAGAAATAATCTACCAAACACAAATTTCCTTACTTTTTGTGCTATGTTTAGTTGACCATCGCAAGGCCTTTTCCAGGAGCTTTACACCTTTTGATTTCAAGGTTGATTGTGAGACAAGCTACAGAGATAAAATCTAGGGAGAATAATGGAGGAAAGAGGCTTGGGATGGGAATGAATTCCAAAGATCAGGATCTTTATAAAGCACTAAAGACCCCAAAATTTATCACTGAAAATGTTTTTTTTAAATATTGTGCTGTTTGTTGAAGGATCATTGTTGCAACTGTGCCAGCTGACTCCAGCAAAAACATGATGGATTGACAAACTTTCCACTACATGAATGTAACCGTGATTATCTGCTCGTCCAATGTGCCAATAATTGTCAGCATAAAAATCTTTGCTCAAAAGAATTTAAGAGATTCCTTTTACACCTTGAAGCATAATCTTTTGTCATTTGGTCACACTCCATCAGAGATTCATAAATTCCTAAATGTTCGGAGCAGAATCAGGCCATTCAACCCATCAAGTCTACTCCACCATTAAATCATGGCTGATCTAGACAATAGACAATAGACAATAGGTGCAGGAGGAGGCCATTCAGCCCTTCGAGCCAGCATCGCCATTTAATGTGATCATGGCTGATCATTCTCAATCAGTACCCCGTTCCTGCCTTCTCCCCATACCCCCTGACTCCGCTATCCTTAAGAACTCTATCTAGCTCTCTCTTGAATGCATTCAGAGAATTGGCCTCCACTGCCTTCTGAGGCAGAGAATTCCACAGATTCACAACTCTCTGACTGAAAAGGTTTTTCCACATCTCCGTTCTAAATCGCCTACCCCTTATTCTTAAGCTGTGGCCCCTTGTTCTGGACTCCCCCAACATTGGGAACATGTTTCCTGCCTCTAACGTGTCCAACCCCTTAATAATCTTATACGTAGATTAACCCCTTAATCTATCTTTCCCTCTCGACCGCATTCTCCTGCCTTCTCCCCATCACCCCTGAATCATAATAATCAATAAGCTACCAATCTCTGCCTTAAAAATATCCATTGACTTGGCCTCCACCAGCCTTCTGAGGCAATGAATTCCACAGGTTCATCACTCAATGACTAAAGAAATTCCGCATCTTCCTTGAGGTGCGTCCTTTAATTCTGAGGCTATGGCCTCTGGTCCTAAACTCTCCCACTAGTGGAAACATCCACTCCACATCCACTCTATCCAATCCTTGATAGATGCTCCTTTCATTCTACCCCCCCCCCCCACCCATACTGTTCCTGAAAAACACCATGTTTTCTCTTTCAGTTATTTTGAAAGCTCTTCGACCTAAAATGTTAACTCAATTTCTTGTTCCACGGATGCTGCCTAAACGAGTCAGAACTATAGTTTGTTATTATTGTCATGTGTATCGATGTACAGTGTTTTATGTTGGGTGCCGTTCAGTCAGTGAAAAGACTAAACGTGATTACATCCTTAAATAACCTTTCTCCTCCCCCACCATTAGCCCCCATCTCAGCAATTTAAATCCTCACTGTCCACTGTATTGATCCTCTTTGCAAAGACGTATATCGGTTAGCTTCTAATCTGAGGCCTTTTGTCGATCCATCAGCCCAACGGAATAAAAACAATTGTTGAGGCAAAGAAGGAAAGAGCTCCACCTGATCGCAGCTTGTGTACAGTGAGTGACTTTGAAGTGCACGCACTGCAGTTAAACTATAACGGAAGCAAGTTTACTTTCATACACACTATTCCACAAGCAATAGCCAGACTGAGCAGAACTCACTGACTTCATTCCTGCACCCATGCATAACTCACTGACTGGATCGGGTCACTTCTTCAGACTGATAGGAGTAGAGAGGAGATAGTTTGTAGATAAAGGTGAGGGGAAGAGGTGGGGGCATGAGCTAGCAAGTGCTGGGTGACAAGTAAGGAGGATTTGACTGTCAGATGAGTAGGTGGGGGAGGGGAAAGAAGGATGGAGATAGTAACCAACGTTGATAAGGAGGTTTTTTTTAGATTTAGATTTAGAGATACAGCGCAGAAACAGGCCCTTCGGCCCACCGGGTCCGCGCCGCCCAGTGATCCCGCAAATTAACACTATCCTACACACATTAGGGACAATTTTTACATTTGCCCAGCCATACCTGTACGTCTTTGGAGTGAGATTCTACCATTTGCACCCTTTTAGCTTCACTGCTGAAAATCTGAAAAAAAGAGTTAACACTGGAAGCACTCAGCGGGTCAGACAGGACGTGTGGACGGGTCTGATATGTCAAATCTTTATTTTTCTGGATATGTTGCCTGGTGTGTTGGTTTGTATCGAAAGGTAGACACAAAGTGCTGGAGTAACTCAGTGGGTCAGGCACCATCTCTGGAGAAAAAAGATGGGTGACATTTTGGGTCAGGACCCGTCTTTATCCCCCGTGCTGGATCTGGTCAGTGCGGCACTCTTTATTTTTTAGATTCAGCATGGAAACAGGCCCTTCAGGCCACGCCTACCATCGACCACCCGTTCACAATAGTTCTATGTTATCTCACTTTCCCACCCACTCCCTGCACACGAGGGGCAAGTTACAGAGGCCAATTAACCTACGAGCGACTTTGGAATGTGGGAGGAAACCGGAGCACCCGGAGGAAACCCAAGCAGTCACAGGGAAAACATGGCACGGACAGTAGCCGTGGTCGGGATTGAACCTGGTCTCTGGTGCTGGGTGGCTGCGGCTCTACCAGCTGTGCCACAATTTTGTTGGCACCCTTTTTTTGGATTAGCTATTAAACCAAGGTCATGCCTGGCTCCTCAAGTTCAAAGATTTCACTGGACTATTTCAGGGGAGTCCAGACTGTTCCCACCTCTCATTATTGGCACAACCATCATTGATAAAGGAAAGATTTTGCAGGTCCTCTATTTCATTGCTGTTTGGAGGATCCAGGTGCATATATTTTGGGTGCTGCGTTACCCCACATTATAACATTGAGTGCACGTGAATGGTAATTCTTTGGCTGTCAAGCACTGAAGGACATCCATAGGAATGTAATCCTATTATAACTGAGGTAGACCTTCCAGTGCAGGACTGAAGAGGCCCCACAATGACAGAGGCACTGTCCCTCAGCTGAAACATGAAACCTTGTGTAGACATTTATGGTTCCATGTATCCTCCTCCATCATGGTAATTCACAAGCTTTGGCATGGATTTTAGTTAGCACTAGACAAAGTGGACCCGTTGGGCCCAAACCTCTCCTGCATTGGTGTAGCACCCTGTCCTTCCCCCCCCTCCCCTATCTCCTCAACCCCCCCTCCCCTCTCCCTTCTCCCCCACTCCCCCCTTCCCCCCTCCCTCCTCCCCTCCCCCTCCCCTCCTTTTAAACTTTAAAATGTGAATAACTTTAAAAATATAACACCGATCTCAATAAAACTACTTGCATTATCACTAAAGTGACAATGGTGAGTAAGGTGGGCCTAAAATTGTCGCGCTATCGTGTACCGTTTTGGCTGAAGTTCAGTCACAAACAAGATAACAAACGAGAGTTTTAGTATATAGATGAGATAAGTAAAGGAAGCATTGGAGGGAGGTAATAGGATGATTGAACAGATCCCTGATAATAAGCATTCTCATAAACTCCTGGTTTTTGATATTAAATATTAAAAAGCATTAACAAGACTGCAATTAGCTATTCCATCAAGCCTGGGTGATTGATTAGTTTAGTTTGGTTTGGTTTAGTTTAGAGATACAGTGCGGAAACAGGCCCTTCGGCCCACCAGGTCCATGCTGCCCAGTGAACCCCTACACTCCCACTGTCCCACACACTAGGGGCAATTTACAATGTCACCAAAGCCGATGAATCTACTAACCTGTACGTCTTTGGAGTGTGGGAGGAAGCCGGAGCATTCGGTGATAAACCATGCGTCACGGGGAGAACGTACAAACTCCGTACAGACAGCACCCATAGTCAGGATCGAACCCGGGTCTCTGGCCCCTTTAAGGCAGCAAATCTACCGCTGCACCACACTGCCGCCCCAGATCTTTAAAAAAGGATCTGATCTGAAGCCTGCACTAAATACACTCCATGATGTTCTTTGCAAAGTAGCATGACGTTTCCACCTGCCCCACCCCAGTGTCTGGCTCTTCCCCCACATACAACACCTGTAACACCTGTGTACAGGTGCAACACCTGTCCCAATACCTCCTCCCATACCTCCATCCACCGACCTGAACAGCCATTCACATGCATCTCCTACAACCTTGTCTATTGAATATTGTGGTCGTGGTGTGACCTCCTCTACACTGGCGAGACCAAGCGTAGACCGGGCACCCACCCAATGCATACACTCTGTGCTCAGTAGCCATCGTAAGCACCTGGTTGCATACCATTTCAACTTCTCTCTTCTCATTCCCACACTGACCTGTCCATCTTCGGCATTCTCCACTGCCAAGGTGAGGTCAAACACAAACAAGATGAACAGGACCTCATATTCCACCTGGGTCATCTGCAACCCAATGGTATGAATATTGAATATTGAACCCCTAGTCTTCCTTCCTCTCTCATTCTGATCCACTCTTCCCTTTCTTCCACACTCACCTGTACACAGTTCATCAACTAACATGACGGCCGCCCTAATATTCCGTAAATTGGGAAAATCCATCACGGGAAATAGTCCAGTGTCGTGCATCTTTACAGAGAAGGGCTGGGGTACATTGGAGGACAAGAGTGGGAGGGGTGTTGCATCAAATGGATGAGAGCCTGTTGGCGGCTCATTGTTCATCCTTATCAATACATTATTGTAAAAGAGAATATTCAGATAGCTCATCCCAAAGTCTCAAGCTTGCAATCTGTTCCTGATGCAGGTGTTTAGTACATTAAGCACTGCCAATGTCTTGGTTCGCAACATCTCTGCTTAGCCAGATGGTCGAGATAGCGTTTTTGATCAAGGTATCAGAAAGGAACTAAGTCTAGCCATTGTGAAGATTGTGGCATCTGTTCTAGGTTTAGTAGCTGTGATGTATTTACAAATGATTTCTTAATTGGCGTATGCTCCACTCAATCAACTATTAAAAGTTAATATTTCGCTTTCTTGGGTCAATAGCAACACTTCTGAATTTTTTTTAATTGAATGCAAATTTGTTCCACAATCAGTGCGCATTGATCAGTTTTGAAAGTAGATTTTCATTAACTATGAAGTTGTCAGAGTTCCAGTATTGCAGTGGTGTGAAATAACAACATGGTGTGATTGATGTTATTGTACTTACAGCTGAATGTAGAATCCATTGCTTGATAAGGTGGCTGAGCTACAATCTGAAGAAATTCTCAAAGGGGATTTACATAGTCATAGATCCAAAAAGAACGGAAACAGGCCCTTTGAACCAATTCATCCATGCCAACCAAGGTGCCCCACCTAAACTAGTCCCTTTTGCCTGTGTTTGGCCCGTATCCCTCTAATCCATGGACCTGTCCAAGTGTCTTTTAAAAGCTGTTACACTACCTTGATCAACTACCTCCATATACCTACCAACCTCTGTGTGAAAAAGTTGCCCCTCAGGTTCTTATTAAATCTTCCCCTCTCAATGTAAGCCCACGTTCACTGGTTCTTGATTCACCTACTCTGGATAAAAGACCCTCTGCATTCACCTTCATCTATCCCTCTCATGATTTTTCACACCTAATTAAGATTACCCCTTAGCCTCCTGCGCTCCAGGGAGTAACCCTACCCTGCCCATCATTTTCCTAAACCTCAGGCCCTCGTATCCTGGCAACATTTACACCAGTCCCACATCCCACTAAACATTTCCTATCCATGTCTTTTAAATGTTGTTATAATATCTTCCTCAACTACCTCCTCCGCCCGCTCGTTCCATCCTCCCACCACCCTCTGAGTGACGGGAAAATAGGACGGAAGGACAAGGATGCTGAGAATGACCAAAGATAGATGACGAAGCATCAATTCTAGCAAAAACCAGTTGGGCTGAATGGACTATATCTGTGCAGTAACAAAGGAAATCTCAAGCAGAACATGCTGGAGAAAAGAACCGGTGGTTGTATAATGTACAGACAGTGAATGAAGTGGATAAGGTGCAATTGAATGATCGATCATGGATAATAGGACAGGAATAGCAAAACCGCACCGATTAATGAACTCTGGGATTAAAAAAATTAATTTGCTGTATTTTTGGCTCAATAGCTCATTATTTCCTCTCAGAAAGCCGCTGTTTTTTGTGCGCCGTCTAAGTACAGGTGCTGGTGATGCTGCTGCCAGACTTGTACCTGTATCTCACCGCACTTGTGCATATGACAATAAGCTCAACTCGTCTTGACTCTATGACACTTGGGTGGCACAGTGGCACTGCTGGTCGAGCTGCTGCCTCACAACTGGTGAATCTGTGGAATTCTTCGCCACAGAAGGCTCTGGAGGCAAAGTCAGTGGATATATTTAAGACAGAGATAGATTGAATTGAATATTTCATTGTCGCACGTGACAGGTCACAGTGAGATTATTTGCCAAGGTATGCAAATAGCCGCCCATAAAGGGCGCTTACAAAGTTACAAATAGATTCTTGATTAGTACGGGCGTCAGAGGGTTTGGGGGGAAGGCAGGAGAAGAGGGTTAGGAGGGAGAGATAGATTGGATGATTGAATGGCGGAGTAGACTTGATGGGCCGAATGGCCTAATTCTGCTCTTCTGTTGCTGCTGGTGTGAAGTTTGCACATTTTCCCTGTGACCTGTGGATTTCCCCAAATGCTCTGGTTTCCTCCCACATCCTAAAGGTGTGTGGCCATTGTAAAGTACCCCTAGGCTAGGTGAATGATGGAATCTGGAGAGGGAGAATACAATGGGATAGGGCAGGATCAATGTAAAAATGGGTTCTTGATGGTTGGCAGGGACTCGATGGGCAGAAGGTCCTGGGACCATATTGTATTTTCTTTGACTCTATGATGTCTGAATTGTTATTGAAATATCAAGTCCTTTCATGGTTCCTCTCCCCTGAACTTGCAAGTTCACACATATGTGCACATCACCATTTTCTTTAGACTTACACTTTAGGCATATAGCATGGAAGCAGGCCTTTCGGCCCATTGTCCATGCTGATCCGAGATACTCCTTGCACTGGCACTATCCTGCACACACTAGGAACAAGTTACAATTTTTACCAAAGCCCATGAACCTACAAATCTGCACGTCTTTGGAGTGTGGGAGGAAACCAGAGCTCCCTTGGAAAACCCACGCAGTTACAGGGAGAACGTGCAAACTCCGTACAGACAGCACCCGCAGTCGGGATCGAACCGGGTCTCTGGCGCTGTAAGGCAGCAACTCTACCAGTGCACCACCATGCCGTCAAAATCTTCTGCAATTATACCAAGTTGATTGAGTTGAGTTGGCCAAGTATTATGTGTGATGCGTCTTACTTATTCCCATTCAGTGTAACTGGAATAAACTCCACTGAATGGTGATGTCAGTCTCTGAATGAAGAAAAGGAAAGGAAAGATTTGCATTTTATATGTTTAGTTTAGTTTAGAGAAACAGGCCCTTCGGCCCACCGGGTCCGCGCCGACCAGCGATCCCCGCACATTAACACTATCCTATACCCACTAGGGCCACCTTTTACATTTACCAAGCCAATTAACCTACAAACCTGTACGTCTTTGGAGTGTGGGAGGAAAACGAAGATGTCGGAGAAAACCCACGCAGGTCACGGGGAGAACGTACAAACTCCGGGCAGACAGCGCCCGCAGTCGGGATCGAACCCGGGTCTCCGGCGCTGCATTCGCTGTAAGGCGGCAACTCTACCGCTGCGCCACCGTGACCTTGGACTGTGGAGCCTCTCATGATCTCTGAATCCTCACTGCATTCACAACCAGAATAATTACATGGCAGACAACCTCCTTTCTGTGCACGTACAATTATTCTGTGGTCACAAACTGGGAGATGAAAGGAATGATGAGGGGAGGCTGAAAATAATAGGGCAAAAATATGAAATGCAGAGGTGTTTAAACTGCAGACTGTGGGAATAAATTGTGATTTAGCAATCTGGCAGAGAAGAAATATTCTCACAGATGGTGAAGACCAAAAGTACGAAACAGCATATTTTACAGAACAGGATTGCAAAACTGTTGCCAATCACGGTCAAGTTATTTGAACAGCCCGAAGAGACATTATTTAGCCATTTTCAGCCAGAATTAGAAGGTAGAAAATGTGCTTGAGATTGACTATTAAAAATAAAGGTGCCTGACACAGAGACCCAGGCTTCATGAAGCCTCAACTTCCAATTTCAGATTAGAGAGGGATTTACTCAGTGTCTCATCAGTCTGAAGAAGGGTCTCGACCCGAAACATCACCCATTCCTTCTCTCCTAGATGCTGCCTGACCTGCTGAGTTACTCCAGCATTTTGTGATAGCGTATCTTCTGGACATCATATTGCAGAGGGAAGCTTGGAGTGCAACCATTCCTTTTGGTTTCCCATCATAGAAGGTCATAAGGTCTTAGGAGCCGCATTAGGCCATTCGGCCCATCAAGACTACGTCGTCATTCAATCAAGGCTGATCTATCTCCCCCTGCTAACACCATTCTCCTGCCTTCTCCCCATAACGTCTGACACCCGTACTAATCAAGAATTGATCTATCTCTGCCTTAAAAATATCCACTGACTTGGCCTCCACAGCCTTCTGAGGCAAAGAATTCCACGGATTCACCACCCTCTGACTAAAGAATCACAGAAAGGTACAGCCTTCGGCCCACTGAGTCCTTGCCGACCATCATTTATACTAATGTTCCATGAACTCATCTTTTTTATTCTTGCTGTATTCTCATCTATTCCCACCCCCATGGCCCTCAGATTCTACCACCCAACTACACCAGGGACAATTTACAGTGACCAACCCCACAAGTCTTTGGGAAGGGTGGGGGAAATCTACATGACCGCAGGGAGGACAAGCAAACTCCACACAGTCATCTGTGCAGGAAGGAACTGCAGATGCTGGTTTAAACCGGAGATAGACACAAAATGGTGGAGTAACTCAGCGGGACGGGCAGCATCTGTGGAGAGAAGGAATGGGTGACGTTTCGGGCCGAGACCCTTCTTCAGACTGGGAGTAACGGGAATGGGAAACGAGAGATACAGACGGTGATGTAGAGAGATAACGAACAAAAGAATGAAAGATGTGCGAAAAAGCAACGATGGTAAAGGAAACAGATCATTGGTAGCTGTGGTGTAGGTGCAACAAAAAATCCAAGTCGTTTGGATCGGGTTAAATCACTGATTCTTCCTACTTAAAATTACCCTGGTACTTCTCAGCACAACTAGAAAACCAGCTTATTAGAGATGAGGAATGGGGAATAAATATTGCTCAGGACAACGTGAGCAACCTTCAGTTTTTTTACAAGATTGTCTGGCAATTCCTCAAGCTGGAATTTTACCTGAATGTGGAGCAGACTCGAGGGACCAGGTGGCCTTATCCTCATCCTCATTCTGGTGGCCTTATCCTCATTCTTAGAACCTGGACAGAATGATGTTGAGCTAATCTAACATGGCTGTCATTATTGCCACACTCAGTGTAGTTTCCCACCTCTCCCTTTCCTCCCCCCACCATTTTCCGCTCTCAATGATGTGGGCACTCTCTGGACCCCATCTTGGCTGATACTGACCCCTATCTTATCCAGATCTGAACCTCTGATACTAATTAGACAATAGACAATAGGTGCAGGAGTAGGCCATTCGGCCCTTCGAGCCAGCACCGCTGTTCAATGTGATCATGGCTGATCATTCTCAATCAGTACCCCGTTCCTGCCTTCTCCCCATACCCCCTGACTCCGCTATCCTTAAGAGCTCTATTTAGCTCTCTCTTGAATGCATTCAGAGAATTGGCCTCCACTGCCTTCTGAGGCAGAGAATTCCACAGATTCACAACTCTCTGACTGAAAACATTTTTACCTCATATCCGTTCTAATTGCAACACTTCAGCTGAGATCATATACCTCCAAGTTCACCGGTGAGACTGTGATGTGAATGACCTAGCTCTGCATGAACAGCTCATTTACCATCAGGTTCCTTATAGTCGTACAGCAGAGAAACAGGCCCATCTTGCCCAAGCCAACCAAGATATCCCATCCACGCTAGTCCCACATGCAAGTATTAGGCCCACATCCCTCTAAACCTTTCCTATCCATGTGTCGTTTAAATGTTCTTATAGTGCCTGACTCAACTACCTTCTCTGGCAGCTCATTTCAAATCTCGTCAACAATCTGTCCAAAACATTACTGGACTTTGGAAAACCAGGACTCGCTGAATTGCTCCGTGATAAATGGATATCATTTTTAACAGAAATAGACGGGCTTGGAACCGTTGGGTCCAAATCTCTCCTGCGGGAGTAGCAAACCCCCCCCCCCCCCCCAACTGACGATCCGTGGACCCATTGCCGGGCGGGTAGTGTCCCCCGGGGCAGTGGGCGGGCGAGAGGGAGCCACGCACCACGGCTCCGTGCGGCCGGCGCTGCAGCCAGAGCGAGCCTTGGACCCGAAGCCTCTCCTGCAGCTCGGCGGCGAACGGCGGCGACGGCCATCTTGTTGGACCCTCTGAAGCCGCGCTGCACCACGGGAGGAAGGTCAGGCGCGGGCACGCCGGGACGGGCGCCGGTCCTCCCGGCTGGGGGGGGAGCGTATTTATTAAAGTTAGCGGCAGCTCGTCGGCTCAGCAGCCCCCCCCCCCCCATTGGCCGCCACTCCTGTCACTCTGGCAGGTCCCATTGTGACGTTGAACGCTGAAGGCGGCCAGGGTAAGTTGAAAAGGTGATTTTTAAACTTTAAAATGTCAATAACTTAAAAAATATAACACCAATTTGAATGAAACTTGGCAAACACACACCCCAGCACAATGGCGAGTAAGGTGGGCCTAAAATTGTTGTGCTATCGTGTACCGTTTTGGCTGTGTTTCGGGATCAAACCAACAAATATAGATACAAACAAGATGAGAGTTTTAGTAATAAATAGATAGATAATATTGCATTTCCTCTATTTAGCATAGCTAGATATTTTCAAGAAAATCAGTTTTATTTTAATAGCCGCACATCTTAAAAATGATATAATGTTTCTGGGTGATGAACCTTCTGTCTGGTTAAGAGATTAACCCTGTTTGTGACCCCTGCCATTTCTGCAGGACTATTAAAGGCTTTATGATGTCAGAGTTCTGATTTGCTTTCTGCTCAGGGACGTGAAGTGATTCATCAGCTGCTGAAGCCTTTTTGTCGAGCAATGTTGGACATTGAACCTTTAAAGCGTTCCAGGATGATTGAATTTTCCGATGAAGCGGAAACAAGGGGTCAAAGCTGAAATCTAATTGAAAATATGAAAGGGAGAAACAGGACATTTGTGAATGCCATCGGTAATCTGAGATTTGATCACTGCCTCTCAGTCATTCTTTGCTGTTCAACGATATCTATTGGACAATTTGCAAATAGAATTAAGTTCTCATCTTCTTGCATTTAAATTCATTTAAGCTTCGGTGGACAGCTGATATTTGGTCAATGTGCATTTCACAGATCTGCACTTAGATTTGCGTCATTGCATCTTTCTTTGTTTATGCAGCACTGTAGATAGACACAAAATGCTGGAGTAACTCAGCGGGACAGGCAGCATCTCTGGATAGAAGGAATGGGTGACATTTCGGGCCGCGACCCTTCTTCAGACTGAGAGTCCAGACCTACATGATCTCCTGACCACCTAGATCAATATGTAAGAAAATAACTGCAGATGCTGGTACAAATCGAAGGTATTTATTCACAAAATGCTGGAGTAACTCAGCAAGTCAGGCAGCATCACAGGAGAGAAGGAATGGGCGACGTTTCGGGTCGAGACCCTTCTTCAGACTGATGTCAGGGGGGCGGGTCAAAGGAAGGATATAGGTGGAGACAGGAAGACAGTGGGAGATCTGGGAAGGGGGAGGGGAAGAGAGGGACAGAGGAACTATCTAAATTTGGAGAAGTCAATGTTCTCCAACCTAGATCAATATGATCTCCCGGTTGCTAAACACTTTAATTCCCCCTCCCATTCCCACACTGACCATTCTGTCCTGGGCCACCTCCACTGTCAGAGTGAGGTCCAACTAAAATTGGAGGAACAGCACCTCATATTTTGCTTGGCCAACTACAACCCAGCAGTTTGGATATTGACCTCTAGCTTCAAGTAACCCTTGCTTTCCCTCTCTCTCTCTCTCTCGACCCCTTCCCCATCCTAGTTCTCTAACTAGTTTGACTGTCCTCCTGATTACATTTTACTTTGTATATCTTGTCGTCACCTTCCCCTCGCTAACAATGATCTATTCTACAATATCCTTGGGCTTTGCCTCCTTTGATCTCTCGTTTTCACACCTTGCCCTTCCATATCTTGATGTCTTCCTCTCCCCTGACTCTCAGCCTGATGAAGGGTCCCGACCCAAATAGTCATCCATTCCTTCTATCCAGAGATGTTACCTGGCCCACTGAGTTACTCAAGCATTGAGCATAGGATATTGAGTGTAGAAGTTGGGATGTTATGTTGTAGTTGTATAAGACATTAATGAGTCTACATTTAGAGTATTGTGTTCAGTATTGGTTACCCTGCTATGGTAAAGATGTTGTTAAGCTGGAAAGAGTCCAGAGAAGATCTACAAAGATATTGCCAGGACTTGAGGGCCTGAGCTATAGGGAGAGGTTAAGTGGGTTGTATTGTAGATAGTGATGATGGTTGTCAAAAATAGCAGCAGGATCTTGATCGGTTGGGCAGATGGGCTGAGGGTTGGTTGATAGAATTTAATACAGAGAAGTGCAAGGTGTTGGTTTTTGGGCAGTCTAGCAAGGGCTGGACCTACACAGTGAATGATAGGGCTCTGGGGAGTGTTGTAGAGCAGAGGTATCTAGGAGCGCAGGTTTATTGTTCCTTGGAAGTGGCATCACAGGTAGATAGGGTAGTCAAGAAGGCTTTCGGCACATTGGCCATCAGTCAGTGTATTTAGTATAGAAGTTGAGAGGTCATGTTGCAATTATATAAGACGTTTGTGAGGCCACATTTAGAGTATTGTGTACAATTTTGTTCACCATGTTATTGGAAAGATGTTGTTAAGCTGGAAAGAGTGCGGAGAAGATTTACGAGGATGTTGCCAATACACAGGGGCCTCAGTTATAGGGAGAGGTTGAACAGGCTAGGACTTCATTGGAGTACAGGAGGATGAAGGGCAATCATATAGAGGTGTACAAGATCATGAGAGGAATTGATTGGGTAAATGCACAGTCTTCTGCCCAGAGTAGGGGAATCAAGAACAAGACGTCGTGGGTTTAAGGTGAGGGGGGGAAGATTTAAGAGGAACCTGAAGGATAACTTTTTTACACAAAGGGTGGTGTGCATATGGAACGAGCTGCCGGAGGAGATAGTGGAGGCAGGTACTGTCACGATGTTTAAGAGACATTTGGACAGGTACTTGGATAGGATAGGTTTAGAGGGATATGAGCCAAGAGTGGGCTGGTGGGCCTAGTGTAGATGGGGCATGTTGGTCAGCATGGGAGAGTTAGCCTATTTGGTCTCCTCACCTCTATTGTGTGTTATCAGTACATCTGCTGTTCTCTGGACCAACCTGTGAGCTCCCTGACTCAACCCTTCTGCATGTGAATCCATTCTGATGAATGACTGTGGTCTGGAACATTAACTCTGTGTCTCCCTCCACAGAGGCTGCCTAGCTCACAAAGTCCATCCTACACATTATGTTTTTATTCCACATCTCCACATTCTACTCCTTCTTTCAGTTTGCCTGCTCCCATTGTCCTTCTGTGCTGCACACACAGTGACTGGTTCACACTGGAATATAAGAGAGATTATGCAGCCAAAAAGACAATTGTTTTACCACATTGACTTAAAGGCGGAATATTGTCATGGTGGTGTTAAAGTAGATCGTAGATTATTTACTGTTGGGGAGGGTGGTGGGTAGAAAACGCGCCTTTTCACCTCAATATCAGTGTACATAAAACTATTGCATTGCCTGTGTACACACGAAAAGTCCATATACAGGGATACCAGCAAAGTAATCAGCCAGTAAATGCGAGTGTCTGCAGTTTGCCTGTTCTCCCCCCGTGACCACGTGGGTTTCCTCTGGGTGCTCCGGTTTCCTCCCACATCCCAAAGACGTGCGGATTTGTAGGCTAATTGGCCTCTGCACTGCGTCGGAAGTTGCTGCAGAGGTGGGGTTACATAGAACGAGTGTGAATGGGTCGGAAGGAACTGCAGATGCTGGTGTAAACCAAAGACAATGATTGATGCTCAGCATGGACTCTGTGGGCTGAAGGGCCTGTATCTAAATGAAGCAAAAGGCTAATTAGAGGCTTAGGTAACGTTAAAGGTAATGTTTCCTGTTAGATGACTGAATAACAACGTTGACAGATTCTGCAGAAGCACCATCTATATACTAAAACTCTCATTTGTTATCTTGTTTGTGACTGAACTTCAGCCAAAACGGTACACGATAGCGCAACAATTTTAGGCCCACCTTACTCACCATTGTCACTTTAGTGATAATGCAAGTAGTTTTATTGAAATCGGTGTTATATTTTTAAAGTTATTCACATTTTAAAGTTTAAAAGGAGGGGGGGAGGAGGGAGGAGGGAGGGGGGAGTGGGGGAGAAGGGAGAGGTGATGGGGGTTGAGGAGAGAGGGGAGGGGGGGGAGGAGTGAGGGGAGGGGGGGGGGAGGAGAGAGGGGAGGGGGGGGGAGGAGAGGGTGCTGAACCAATGCAGGAGAGGTTTGGGCCCAACGGGTCCACTTTGTCTAGTACTGGATAAAAGCCTTGCAGGTCTTAACGCTGAGAGTTGCAATGTAACTGTGTTTTATTCCTTGAAATGACATTCAATGGGTGACATTATCTTATCAGCATGCAGTTTATTCCAATCTAACCTAACAATACAATCAAATCACAATGGGCACTAAAACAAGAAATTGCAATCCACTGAATTTAATTGTATTGCTTATAAAATTTCAGGGACATGATAAAGATCTAACAAGCACATGAAAGCCAAGAAAGACAGTTTAAGGAGCATGTTAAAAAAAAACTGGTAAAGTTACTATACTGTCAACCAGGGCTTTGGATTATTGATGTAGCCACAAGTTCAAATCCCACCACAGCACTTGGGAATGAATGGGAAAATAAATTTAATTTATGATAAATTTCAAGTCAAGTCAAGTCAAGTCAAATTTATTTGTCACATACACATACTCGATCAAAAACCAGCCAGCTCTGTTAATGATGTTCATAAAACAGCCAGGTTGTCATTAAAATAAACCCATCTGGTTCTTGATTGCCTTTCAAGGAAGGTAGGAATTAGCCTAAGGTAGACACAAAGTGCTGGAGTAACTCAGCGGGACAGGCAGCATCTCTGGAGGGAAGGAATGGGTGGTGTTTCGGGTCAAGACCCTACTTCAGACTGGCTTCCATGTAACTCTAGATACACGACCCTTAACTGCTCTCCGAAATTGCCCAACAAACCACATATTTCAGAGGGCAAGTAAAGATGCGTAAATAGTGCTGATTTTATACATGAATACATTTAAAAAAAATATATAGCAACTCAATGTCATGTGTGTCTCCTTTGGAGAACTTCTGCACGAGTCAATGGTTGAAGGTTCAAGTCTCACGTTGAATAAATGAAGGCAAATATGTGAAGGTAAGACTGAGGCAACACTACACTTTTGGAATCCCTTCTTCTTTCTGAAGCTGCAGGTATAAAAAGTCCTTAAGCACTTGTTCATAAAAAGCTAGGAGAATATTCCCAGCGTCTCGGCAAATACTTATTGCTATAATGCTCACAGTAATAGAAACTGCTGTTTGAGAGAGCTTGGTGTGTGCAAATTGTTGACATGTTTCTTACGTTGCAACAATCAGTACACTTTACATGTACTTCAGTGGTGGAATAAAGTTGTTAGGAGTATTCAGAAACGTGCTGGAATAATGCATTTTTCAAACATTGTATTCTCGCATTGTACCAGGATTGGAACTGTTCATGGTGCTGAAAGTGGCCATTGCAGTTCTTTCACTGATTATGAATTCAAGAAGCACATAAGTCTTATTCTGTACCATTGTGCTTTCTCGTCTTCTACAATGAATTCAAACAAAATAAATCATGCATTTATCATCATAAGTATAGCGAAGAAATCATGACTATAGATCTATTTGTGTACAGTTTGAAGGATTGGGCAATTGTGTTGTTGATTTTTCTTTGCAGATTCCTCTTCGTTTCTCTGAGTAGATTATGTGCAGAATTGTTTCTAATGTAATAACAGATTCAAAATCAGGATCTGCCATAAAAGATTATCAAAGGCTATTTCAGCAAACATCATTTATAACAATAATATGTTGTTGAATAATATGCTGTGTGAGGAAATGGATGCAAAAGATTCCACTGTAGGAATATTGTGGATCATTCCCAATGACCCAGCAAACATATTTCTCCCTTTGGAGAAACGTTGGTAGAAAGGGAAGCCTCTTCATCATGGGCAAATATATTTGGATATTCAATCAAGTGGACAGAGAGGCTATCTCATCCAGATAGCAGCAGATCTCCTAGGAAGTTTCCATCCAAAATAGGTAGGTTTACGTAGGTTTACTAGGTTAATTCCTCGAATGGCGGGACTGTCATATGTTGAAAGACTGGAGCGGCTAGGCTTGTATACACTGGAATTTAGAAGGATGAGAGGGGATCTTATCGAAACATATAAGATTATTAAGGGGTTGGACACGTTAGAGGCAGGAAACATGTTCCCAATGTTGGGGGAGTCCAGAACCAGGGGCCACAGTTTAAGAATAAGGGGTAGGCCATTTAAAACGGAGATGAGGAAAAACTTTTTCAGTCAGAGAGTTGTAAATCTGTGGAATTCTCTGCCTCAGAAGGCAGTGGAGACCAGTTCTCTAAATGCATTCAAGAGAGAGCTAGATAGAGCTCTTAAGGATAGTAGAGTCAGGATGTATGGGGAGAAGGCAGGAACGGGGTACTGATTGAGAATGATCAGCCATGATCACATTGAATGGTGGTGCTGGCTCGAAGGGCCGAATGGCCTACTCCTGCACCTATTGTCTATTGTCTATTGTCTATTTAACTCTTGAAGATGCAGTTAATGGCGATGATTATTAGGTTCATTATTGTCACATACTGTATGTCAAGGTACAGTGAAAAGCATCCTATCCAATCTATATAAATACATTCAAGCCTAACCTAAGTACAATAGGTAGAGTGAAGGGGGCAGAATATAGTTCTCAGTATTATAGCACATATGCTCCAGAGACAAAGTCTCCACTAAATGTTAAAGATACTGTATACTTTTTTGGAGTATAGGATCAACAAATATCATGAGCACTGCAGGTAAATCTATTTCATCACCAGCAATGTGAGGTTATAAATCATTTTGCTCCAAAGCTCCTGTAATCAGGACCAAGGCTACACAGTGGCGCAGCAGTAGAGTTGCTGCCTTACACGCCAGAGATCCGAGTTCAATCGGGTGCTTGTCTGTACGTTCTCCCTGTGACCGCGTGGGTTTTCTCCGGGTGCTCCGGTTTCCTCCCACACTCCAAAGACGAGCAGATTTGTAGGTGAATTGGGTCCTGTTAAATTGTCCCTCGGGTGTAGGATAGAACTAGTGTACGGGTTGATCGCTGGTCAGCGCGGGGCTGAAGGATCTGTTTCCATGCTGTTATCACTAAACTAAACGACCTTTGTCATTTGGTCATGAAGTTAGATGATCGTGATCAAGATCCTCATCAATGCTCGCCTTGCCATGCTTGGTTGACCTCACTCATTCTGATTTCCCTGTCGTCCCCAGTCATCTAGCCTCAGTTTATTGATGGCTTCCATCAACATGGAACTTTGGAAGACTGACGAAAGGAAGTTTGGAACCTTTAGTACTCTTTGCTTTGGCAAAGGGCATAGCTCTTCTGAAGCACTGTTGGAACAAATCCATGTGGCTTCATTGTGCACTTTTCTCCTGACTCAGCAAAATGTTCATCTCATAAATCATTACTTATTGAGCTACCATGTCTACTTTGTTGAGTGATAAAATAATAACATTTGACATCGCAGACAGAAACGGCTTTGTCTTTTATGCTGCCAGCTGATTCTGTCAACGAGCCACCTGCCTCACCCTCTTTCAGTTCACCTTTACCTTAAACCCTTCTCATTTTCACTGTGTCAAATGCTTATCCATGTCAGTTTTGACATTATTACAAATTCCCATTCCCCCGGCATTTCTGGTAAAGCACTCCATGACCTATTAATTCTCTGAGCAAAAATAAAATAATCGTTTGCATTCTGTCAATTTTTAAATGTATGCCCTGTGATTCATGATTCATTGACCAAAGGGAATCATTCTCCCAATTTACTGTTTTAATTATAATTTCAATAATTTCCAATTCGATTACATTTTACATAGAGGTGTGGATCAATAAACGATTTTTTTTAAGAACTCCACAAAAGTTTTCTCCATCCAGAATATCTGAATGTATTAATTTCCATCATTTATTCCTCCACTGATTTACACTGATGCAGACATAATGTTGAATAATACATTTAGCGAGAGCTGTGTACATAATTGCTTTTGCCAAATAAACATTGAAACTTCACATAGAGGACAGAGAAAATTTGCAATAATGAGCAATCACATTAAGGGAATTCTTCTCCCACTGTGGAGCTGGTGCCAGCAACTGTACAGAAACATTAACCACAGAGCACCCTTCATTGAATGTAGAAGTAGATGTTCCTCACACTAAACATTCAGGAGGAGGCTTATCCCTCTCGTTGTCACCTCTTCCACAGCCAACAATGGGCCCTTGTGGGCTCCACCTCTCCTTGATCATCCTTGACTTGTGCTTTTCATACCTTTCATTCTTTGTACCTATTCGTACCTCTAGTTTCCCTCTCCCCTGACTCTCAGTCTGAAGAAGGGTCTCGGCCCAAAACATCATCTGTTCCTTTTCTCCAGAGATGCTGCCTGGCCCGCCGAGTTATTCCATCATTTTGTGTTTTCAGAAGAAGACTCAAAATTCAAATTTCAGAAGATAGCATTCTTCTATCTACCTCCGCCATCCAACGCTGGCAATCGAGATCAGGGGCGGCACATTGACGCAATTGGTAGAGCGCCAGTGATCCAAGTTCGATCCTGACCTCGGGTGCAGTCCGTGTGGAGTTTGCATGTGACCATATGGGTTTCCTTTCAGTGCTCCGGTTTCCTCCCACATCCTAAAGAGGTGCAGGTTTGTAGGTTTATTGGTCTAAGAGCATAGAACAGCACAGCATAGCCTGTGTAAATTGCCCCTAGTGTGTAGGGTGTGTAGGGATTACATAAAACTGGTGTGAAAGGGTGATCGATGGTCGGCATGGACTCGGTACACCGAAGGGCCTGTATCCATGGTGCATCTTTCAATCAATCTACCAACCAATCTGGAATGAGACCTTGGGAAATGTTAGCCACTTTCCACATTTTGGAAGTCACCTCCGGGCAAAATTTAGTGCTTCTTCCAGTGTGCTAGCACAGCTTCAGGGTGACGGAGCCAAAAGAGGGTTTGAATTCCACTGCTTGACCTCAGGATCATGATCTACCAAGCAGCAATGAATACGTCCCCACTGTATGCTTCAAAGACGTGGATTATCCACTCTAGGATGGTCCCAGCACCGGGAAAGCCTCACCAAAGCTTTCTCTGCAATGCCTTCTGAATCTAATTGCAAACCAATGCAAGTGTTCCCCTCCCGCCAGCAATCTCTCCACACTGGGGCAGTTTACAGAGGCCGATTAGCCAACCAACCGGCACATCTTTGGAATGTGTGAGGTAAAAGGAGCAACCAGAGGAAACCCATGTGGTTACAGGGGGAACGTGCAAACTCCACACAGATACCACCCAAGGTCAGAATGGAACCCGAGTCTCTGGCGCTGTGAGGCAGCAGATCTACCTGCTGCTCCACTGTGCCACTCCTGCACTTCCAGCCGGCGAATGTTAAAGTTTTGGGAAGCGCTGATGAAGAAATACCTTTTACTAGCATAGCACCGCATCTTATACTAGGCCATGGCCATTGAAGAATTTGAATTTAGTTTAATACAAAAAATCTTGACATAAAAAGCTGTAAAAATCCAAGATAGACACAAAGAGCTGGAGTAACTCAGCGGGACTGGAGAGAAGGATCTCTGGAGAGAAGGAATGGGTGACGTTTTGGGTCGTGACCCTTGGTTTGAAAACATCATTCAGAGAAGGAAGGTTGTTTCCCTGATTATAGACTGCCCTAAATGTAACTTCTGGTCCCGATAAGTTTATTCACAATGGGCTGTTGCCTGAAATGGCCTCTCCGTTTTATCAAACCATGGCAACTGGGAATGGGCGATGAGCGCTAATCTTCCCAGTATCAGGGTGGCACAGCTGGTAGAGCTGCTATTTCACAGAGCTAGAGACCTGGATTTGATCCTGACCTCAGGTGCTGCCTGTGTGAGGTGTGCCTGTTCATCCTGTGACCGCGTGGGTTTCCTCCAGGTGCACCGGCTTCCTCTCAAATCCCAAAGCCGTGCCTGTTTGAAGGTTAATTGACCTCTGTAAATGGCCCCCAGTGTATGGGTAGTGGATGAGAACGTGGGATAAAATAGAACTAGTGCTAATGGTGATCGATGGCCACCGTGGACTCGTTGGGCCAAAGAGCCTGTGTCCATTATCATATCATATCATATCATATATATACAGCCGGAAACAGGCCTTTTCGGCCCTCCAAGTCCGTGCCGCCCAACGATCCCCGCACATTAACACTATCCTACACCCACTAGGGACAATTTTTACATTTACATTTACCCAGCCAATTAACCTACATACCTGTACGTCTTTGGAGTGTGGGAGGAAACCGAAGATCTCGGAGAAAACCCACGCAGGTCACGGGGAGAACGTACAAACTCCTTACAGTGCAGCACCCGTAGTCAGAATCGAACCTGAGTCTCTGGCGCTGCATTCGCTGTAAAGCAGCAACTCTACCGCTGCGCCACCGTGCCGCCATTCTCTATCTTTGAATCAATCAATCAACCACATCGTGAAAATGAATCGAGAAGTAGTCTTTATTGACAACTTAAGAGACAGTCAATAATTTGGAGACAGGACACGGTGCCTGCTGGTATGCATAACAAATAAAGCCAATTTCTATCGAAGATCTCTCGTATCAAGAGAGGAGGAAAGTTAAATTGGAGAAGGACTTATTTCTCCCAACTTCTCCCAATTAAAGCAGGCTAATTTTGCTAATAATTGCCCGTGGAGTCAATATATATTGTTTGCTCCAGCTCCACATAGAGTTGACAATAGAATTATCTAATGTGGCTGGAGATAGTGATGTCACCTTAGAAAGATTTTGAATAAACAGAGTTTAGAGGTAGAAACAAGGAACTGCAGATGCTAGTTTTATTTTTTAAAAAGGGCACAGAGGATCTGGCAGCAACTCTGGAAAAGAACAAGGTCACTATTTTCTAATAGGATTAGATTACAACATTTAATTTGCACAACTAAATGTTGTTTAAGTACATCAACCCCTCCATTGTTGACTAATGGGGTTTAATTGTTATTTGGTTCCAGTCTATGTCCACTTTGCTACGGCTGGCTTTGGTTCAGCTGTTTCTTCTTTCCCATAGATTGTAGTTTTTAGCGCACTGCAGATTCTCAAGCACAGAATCCGAACTCAGCCTCGAGTGCAAAGCTAAGAAGGTGTTGCCTTATCAAAGGCACCATCTTCTGAATAAGACTTTAAGCTCAGGACTTGTTCTCAAGTAAACCACCAGTGATTACATTAAACTGCTTGAAGAGCAGCAGTGATTTTTGTTTTTGGCAGAGCGCAGATTAATATTTATTCCTCATTTTACACAGTTAGCATAAATTCACTCATTTATCACGTTGCCATTTGTGGAATTGGTCTGGGCACTTCTTTCAACACGACCTGCATTGCAACAATGACCGCACTTCATCTGCTGCAAAGTGATTTGAAGCATCCTGGTCTATTTCCAAAAGCTTCATAAATGAGCATTTTCTCTATTCCAATTTTATAATTATCTGTTTTTTAGGGCATGTAGGTTTCCTAGGGTGGAGGAAAGGGGTGAGGAGGGAGGAGAGAGGAGGGGAGGAGGTGAAGGAGGAACATTGAGCTGCCAGTCCTGTGCGTCTCACTCCCAAGCCTCTGTAATGGCTACTACTCCTTAGTCCCATGCACTGTTCTGAAGCCAAATAACCTACAAACCTACTTTGGAGTGTGGGAGGAAACCGGCGCACCCACAGAAAACCCACACAGTCACAGGGAGAACGTACCAACTCTGTACAGACAGTACCCGTAGTCAGGATCGAACCCGGGTCTCTGGTACTGTAAGGCAGCAACTCTACTGCTGTGCCACTGTGCCGCCCATAGTAAGGGTGTCAAAGATTATGGGGAGAAGGCAGGAGAATGGGGTTGAGAGGGAAGGATAGTTCAGCCATGATTGAATGGTGGAGTAAACTCGATGACCCTAATGGCCTAATTCTCTCCTCTGACATGAGATAAAAATTCCCCTCACCAGCCATCACGCGGTTACAACGCAAAACATGACTTTGCGCATTGTTAGCAAACATCTTCACACCTGAAAGCCACCAAATAAAGTCCTCCTGTGTACAAGATAATAATTAAACGCACTTCTTTTACAACATGGCACTACCATCTCAAAACACATTCACTGCCGTCAGAGCAGATTTCTGTGCAGAAAGTAAAGATAAATCAATATAAATTTAGCTCCTGTGTGGCTAATTATACAGAACATAAATTATGAATGTAAAATAGATTTGATGGTTCTGATTGGTCTTGTTAGACTAATTTGCAGTCCATTACCGTTCATTGTGTATTCCATAATCCAAATGGTATCTATGGTACATTCTGTACTGCCCAGTGACATTGATTGCTTATTCCCCATAGCACCATATCCTTGATTGTGTATTCCTTATAGATTATTGTTCTTCATTAAATATTCTGCATACTTCACCATCCATACTTTTACATTTCTGATACCTCATTGTTTTGCATTCTTTACATTTGTCTCCATTGTCTCTGATTTGTCTCCATTAATTATCCCTCACTAGTGTTTTCCATTCCCTGTCCACCTGTAAACCTCAATGATTCTTCGTTCCCCCTTGTTTTACACTGGGCCCAGCGTTGCTGGCTATGGCTGGTGAGCTTGAAGAAAAACGATGGCTTTCAGTGATTCGAAAAGAGGTCACGTTGTGGTACGATGCTCTTTGTATCCAAGATACAATGTCAGATTTGTGGAGGCCCAAATCTTCCACTGGCCTGAGTTGCTGAACACTCTACAGAGCCCAATGGTCTTGAAGTGGTCACAATATTCATTGTGGTAAATGCAGAGGAATCTCCCAACTTTTTGCCACAAAGAAAGCCAACACTAAGTTGTCCACAACCATCTGCTGCCAGCCGTTGAAGATCTGCTTCCAAATCCATAGTGTAGATTCTGTCCATTGAGTGGATCAATGATCATGAACTCCCACCATGACAACTCCAAAATAAATGGAGGGCTACTATGCACTTTGTCTTTTCCAGCTTCACCAAAATCTTGAACTCTTATCAGCTGGAAAGGACTGTGGAACATCCTTCTCAAATTGGTCTGCCTATAGGCGCAGCGGTAGAGTTGTTGCCTTACAGTGCTTGCAGCGCCACAGTCCCGGGTTCAAATCCCGACTACAGATACTGTATGTACGGAGTTTGTACGTTCTCCCCATGACCGCATGGGTTTTCTCCGAGATCTTCGGTTTCCTCCCATGCTCCGAAGACGTACAGGTATGTAGGTAAATTGGCTTGGCATAAGTGTAAATTGTCTCCAGTTTGTATAGGATGGTGTTAATGTGCGGGGATCGCTGGTCGGTGCAGACTCCGTGAGCCAAAGGGCCTGTATCCGCATTGTATCTCTAAACTACAGGATTTCTCCATCTTATGTTTGTTGTATGATGGATGGCAAGCCATAAGCAATGGTCCACTGCAGAACCAATGTGTCCTCCAAGTCTAGTTCAGTTTTAGCAGTTTATTATTGTCACGTGTACCGAAGTATAGTGAAAAGCTTTTTTGCTGCACAGTTGTATCTCCGTGTTGTGTATCTCCGTGTTGTGTATCTCCAAAGTTGCTTCATAGTTAGTGAAAAGACAATACATAATTACAATCAAGCCGTCCACAGTGTACAGGATGAATGTACGTAACGATTGAAGAGTGGAATGATTGTAATGAATGATAGCTGATCCACTTCTGAGACCAGCATGCAAAGAGTCGCCTCACTCCAGTGCCAACATGACGCATCCAGCATCTGTGTTATTATCCCTACGTATTACTTTAGTTTAGGGATACAGCATGGAAACAGGCCCTTCGGCCCACCGAGTCCGCGCCGATCAATTATCCCCGCCCACTAACACTTTTCTACACCAGGGACAATTTACAATTTTACAGAAGCCCAATTAATTTACAAACCTGCACATCTTTGGAGTGTGGGAGGAGACCAGAGCACTCGGGGGAAAGCCCATGCAGATCACAGGGAGAACGTACAAACTCCGTACAGACACGGAAGTGTCTGTACGGAGTTTGTACGTTCTCCCTGTGATCTGCATGGGCATGATCTGCATGGTGTGGACCAAACTTGGCTCTCTTGCGTTGTAAAACAGCAACTCTATCGCTGTGCCACCGTGCCATATTACTTTCTTCTTCGTCACTGATGGACTCTTGCCTTCAGAAGCTTCCCTTTGGAGTCGAGCTGTTCCACATGTTTAATGGAATCTATTCTACCTGCTTGGACTACGTACAGGACTCAAGGTCACCTTAACCTCTGTCGTCAAGCATAACATAACAGTAGCATCCTTGAATACATTTGAACGCTGATCTCCGATTTAATATCAGCTCATTCACTGAGGCATCCAGGAGCCCAGACCTTACACTCAACATCGCGGATCCAAAGCGCTTCAACCACCCTGGCACCGCAGTGCCCTCTGACAATGAAGGTCCAAAGCAAGACACTGGAAAACCTGGACCCCCTTTCACATCTTGAGAGTCTCTTCTCAAGAAAGGCAGGCATTTTAATGATGAAATTCAGCACTGCTTCAGCGAGCGAGAGCAATCTTTGACCAACGAGGGAAAAAGAGGATTTGAAGATCAAGAGCTTAAAGGCTGTCGTGGTCTGCTGGGCGGGAGTGATTGCTGACTGCTCCCAAACCCAAACGAAAAGTAAATTGGAATTTATTTTCCCCTGGGAAGGACTGAAGAAAAAGCAGAGGAGGAATGCAGGAAAAGTCGTCAGGGGTTAAGATGGGGGGAGATGCTGCAGACTTGGTGGCTTAGCTATAAAGTGAAAGGGGCAAAGGTTAAAGGAGATGTGTGGTGCGTTTTTTTAAAAAACAGACAGAGGTGGGTGCTTGCAAGGACTGCCAGGGGTAGTGGTGAAGGTAGATCCAATAGTGGCTTTTAAGAGGCTTCTGGATAGGTTTGTGGATATGCTGGGAATGGAGGGATATGGGGGATGTGCAGGCAGATGAGATGAGCGTATTGTGGCACAGGTATTGTGGGCAGTGGGCCTGTTCCTGTGTTGTGCATTTCCATGTTCTAGATTGTATGCTGTTAGATTCAAATGTTGGGCTTTAGCCGTGTGCCATAGCTTACAAAGATCCAGAGGTTTCCCACAATCTTAGAGTTGGTAAAGATAGGAATGTGGGTAGTGTGTTCCAACGGGCTTGGGTCAAATGGTTAAGCACTGGACCAAAGGAATTTTTAATGGTATCAGGAAATCAAAAGCAATTGGGTTTATTCAGTAGCAGAGGCATGAGGAATGATGGTTATCTGTAAAGCTCAAGTATCTTTCATAATGAAAGAACATTTCTTAGAATAGAGTCATACAGGCCCTTTAGCCCAACTTGCCCACAATAACCAACAGGGCCCATTTATACTAGTCCCACCTGCCTCCTTTTGGCCAATAAACCTGTCCTATCCATGCACCTGTCTAAATGTTTCGTAAACATCTGCCTCAATTACTTCCTCCAGCTGCTTGTTCTATACACCCACCACCCTTTGTGCAAAAGAGTTACCCTGCAGTTTCATGTCAAATCTTTCCCCCCTCATCGGAAATCTATGTCCCTTATTTTACTTCAAGGTAATAAATAATTGGGAGAGAGTTGACAGTAACAATGATTGTGAAAATATTATGCAGATAAAGTGCTCAGAGGTCAAATGGTCTTAAACTGTGCCTTAATTATGAAACACCTTCACTCTTTGCATTTCTATACACACCAGCATTTTACCCTAATGGCAGTCAACATCATAGACTCCACAAAAGGTCACGAAGTGCTGAAGTAACTCAGCGGGTCGGGAGAACACGAGTAGGTGATGATTCGGGTTGGGTCGGGGCTGAAGAAGTGCCCCACTCCGAGACATCATCTCTCCATGTTCTCCAGAGATGCCAGTTGTACAGGGCCTTGGTGAGACCGCACCTGGAGTATTGTGTACTGTTTTGGTCTCCTAATCTGAGGAAAGACATTCTAGCCTTAGAGGGAGTACAGAGAAGGTTCACCAGATTGATCCCTGGGATGGCAGGACTTTCATATGAAGAAAGACTGGATAGACTGGGCTTGTACTCGCTGGAATTTAGAAGACTCAGGGGGGATCTTATTGAAACATATAAAATTCTTAAGGGGTTGGAGAGGCTAGATGCGGGAAGATTGTTCCCGATGTTGGGGAAGTCCAGAACCAGGGGTCACAGCTTAAGGATAAGGGGGACGTCTTTTAGGACTGAGATGAGAAAACATTTCTTCACACAGAGAGTGGTGAGTCTGTGGAATTCTCTGCCACAGAAGGTAGTTGAGGCCAGTTCATTGGCTATATTTAAGAGGGAGTTAGATGTGGCCCTTGTGGCTAAAGGGATCAGGGGGTATGGAGAGAAGGCAGGTACGGGATACTGAGTTGGATGATCAGCCATGATCATATTGAATGGCGGTGCGTACAGGCTCGAAGGGCCGAATGGCCTCCTCCTGCACCTATTTTCTATGTTTCTATGTTTCTATGCCGCCTGACCCGCTGAGTTACTCCAGCACTTTCTGTCTTATAGATTTTCAGTAGACTGTTTTATTGACTGTCTCTCTCTGTTTCTTGAAGCGGTCTGCTCTTCGATTTAACGAGTTGTTTTGAATCTTATCATTCTTCTGATCGGGACTGTGTCTGATCGGATATTAAGCATTGCTTCACAAAAACAAACCCACACCGTGGTGTTTATTAACAATAGATCAGATTGTCTTTGTTTTCTTTTCAATTAAAAAACACAGGATGTTGGACAGAAGTATGGGAAATTAAATACAATGCATCAGGACACAATCTGATATTTGGTGCAAAAACATTAAAAAAGAAAATAACTACAGATAACGTTAACTTTAACTCCGAGTTCACTGACAGGGATAATGAATAACTGTCATGAGTGTGTCTGGGATTTGAAAAAAAGCATTAAAGATATGAATTTGACATGGTTTTACACCATCTTTTGTAATACTGAAATGTGAATAAACTCCAAGGAAGCAGGTTGGTCAACAGTTGATAGACTTTGGTCATTATATTTTCATGGAAGTCCCAACCCCAAAATGTCACCTGTCTATCTTCTCCAAAGATTCTGCCTGAGCCGCTGAGTTACTCCAACACTTTGTGTCCTTTGTGTAAACCAGCATCTGCAGTTCCATGATTCTACAATGTCCCAACATTACTGTTCAATCCGGCTATCTTCACCTCCCTTGAGCTGTTGGCTTTCCTGAGTCTCTGTTACCTTGGCTGACTGCCAGTTAAAGGTAAAGTGGAGAGGCACCCAAACCCTTGATAATGTTTCAATAACCAGTCCACCTTTTAGGTGATAAACTGTGCCAAGTTCTTCATCCCAGCTCTCTGCAAAGCAGAGGTTGGCATGTATAGGTTTGTAAATTTTACTTTCCCCAAACTCCAACCTTAATGTTTTGCAGTGTCCTCAGTGAAGCATTTCAGGACCAATGACCAGACTAGTTTAGTTATGTTTATTATTGTTACGTGTACCGAGATACAGTGAAAAGTGTTTTTGTTGCGTGCTATCCAGTCAACGAGAAGACTATACATGATTGCAATCAAGCCATCCACAGTGTACAGATAGAGGGTATATTTTTTAGTGCAAGATCAAGTCCAATAAAGTCGGCTAAAACAAGATAGTTCAATGAGGTAGGTGGTAGGTCGGTACTGCACTCTAGCTGGTGAGAGGATGGGTCAGTGGCTTGATAATAGTGAGGAAGAAACTGTCCCTAAATCTTGAGTTATACATTTTCAAACTTCTGTTTGAGGGGAGAAGAGGGAGTGACTGTCATGAGATTGGTCCATGATCATGTTGGTGGCCTTCCCAAGGCAGCATGAGGTGCAGATGGAGTCAATAGAAAGGGAGGGAAAAAAACCTGCAGATGCTGGTTTAAATCAAAGGTTGACATAAAATGTCCCGCTGAGGTACTCCAGCATTTTGTGTCTCTGAGTTTAAAAAAAATAGGTTTGGTCAAAGGTAGGACTGGTCCACGAGTTAGTGTCCGAAATTGGGGCTAAGCCATTGTTGGTGTCATTAAGTGGGAATTTGATTGGGTACAACTGTTTGCAGATAAAGGGGGCATCTGTTAAGTGAGACGATTTTAACAGTGTGATGGCAAGAGTTCAGGGACATTGTGTTCTTGTTAGGGTGAAGGGCAAGGCTGTCAAGTTTAGGGAACCACAGTTGATGATATACAGTATATAATCTGAAGAAGGGTCTCGACCCGAAACGTCGCCCATTCCTTCTCTCCTGAGATGCTGCCTGACCTGCTGAGTTACTATAGCATTTTGTGAATAAATACAGTATATAGAGGATCAGGTCAAGAGAAAGGAGGCATATATAAGGTTTAGACAGTTGGGTTCAAGAAAATTCCTGGCAGAGTATATGAAGTGTAGGAGTACCCTTCATACGGAAATCAGGAGCGTAAAAAGAGGGCATGATATGAATCTGGCAGGCAAGTTGAATTGAATTGAATTGAACTGATTACATTTTATTAGCCAGTGAAGAAAGCCAATGGAATGTTGGCCTTCATAACAAGAGGAGTTGAGTATAGGAGCAAAGAGGCCCTTCTACAGTTGTACCGGGCCCTGGTGAGACCGCACCTCGAGTACTGTGTGCAGTTTTGGTCTCCAAATTTGAGGAAGGATATTCTTGCTATTGAGGGCGTGCAGCGTAGGTTCACTAGGTTAATTCCCGGAATGGCGGGACTGTCGTATGTTGAAAGGCTGGAGCAATTGGGCTTGTATACACTGGAATTTAGAAGGATGAGGGGGGATCTTATTGAAACATATAAGATAATTAGGGGATTGGACACATTAGAGGCAGGAAAGATGTTCCCAATGTTGGGGGAGTCCAGAACAAGGGGCCACAGTTTAAGAATAAGGGGTAGGCCATTTAGAACGGAGATGAGGAAGAACTTTTTCAGTCAGTGAGTGGTGAAGGTGTGGAATTCTCTGCCTCAGAAGGCAGTGGAGGCCAGTTCGTTGGATGCTTTCAAGAGAGAGCTGGATAGAGCTCTTAAGGATAGCGGAGTGAGGGGGTATGGGGAGAAGGCAGGAACGGGGTACTGATTGAGAGTGATCAGCCATGATCGTATTGAATGGCGGTGCTGGCTCGAAGGGCTGAATGGCCTACTCCTGCACCTATTGTCTATTGTCTATGTACATATACAAAGAACTTGCCTTGGTGCATTGCTCACAAGTAACAACACGATATACAGTAGACAATTAAAAATAAAACATTATAATTCATAAAATACCGATTGCTCCCCATCCTGGCACAGTCCAATTAGGGTTGTTTCATCTGCAAACTTGAGGAGCTTGACAGAGGAGTCTGTGGAGATGGAGTCGTTGGTGTAGAGAGAGTAAAGGAGAGGGGAGAGTACGCAGCCTTGCGGAGCTCCTATGCTGAGGGTCTGCGGGTCTGAGATGTGCTTTCCCAGCCTCACATGCTGCTTCCTGTCCGTCAGGAAGTTGACGATCCACTGACAGAGGGGTTCAGGCACAGTCCACTGGGAGAGTGGAGTGTAGTAGCTCTGGCTCAATGATGTTGAATGCAGAGCTAAAGTCCACAAACAAAAGTTAAAGATATTAAAGGTCTAGACAGGAAATGAGTCAAATGCAGGCAGATGGGACAAACGTAATTGGGGCATTATGGTCGGCATGGCAAGTTGTGCCAAAGGGCCTCTTTCCATTCTGCAGAACTAATGAAATGTCTGGAGAAAGTGGGGAGGAGTTTCCAGTAGTGGGAGAATCTAGGATCAGAGGACACAGCCTCAGAATGAAAGTACATACCTTTGGAGTGGGGATGAGGAATTGATAGATTCTTGATTAGTAAGGGCATCAAAGGTTATGGGATGAAGGCAGGAATATGGCGTTGAGGGAAAAATTGATCGAATGGTGGAGCAGCCTCAATGGGCCGAATGGCCTAATTCAGCTCGCATAACTTATGATTCTAGTGTATATGACTATGCCATGTGTTTTTTACCTTGATACATTGTGGTACCATACTCATCTTAGAATGGCTGCCTTCAATAATTAATCTCCCTTCATTGGGTTTATCTTGGTCTGAGTAATACTACAACCCCCTCCAAAACTTGCCCTGTATGTTGCACATGTCATTAATTTTCTCATGAGTGAACAAGTTTAAGAACAATTTTAATTTGGAAGGTCCAACCATCTCCAAATAGGATTCATTTCAAGGCTTCTTTGAATGCTTCTTTGCAACGCTTGCTAACGGCAGAGTTAAGTTAGTGTCAGCCACGCCCTGGAGCACACGGTCTGTGGGACTGCTGCAAGGCAGTCTTGGATCCACAGTCAGTGTGGCGTGCGTGACCAGGTCATGCTTATTTTGCTTTCTGAGGAGTAGCAGTGCTAAAGGTGGCACTGCTGCAGTGAGATAGACACAAAAAGCTGGAGTGGCTCAGTGGGTCGGGCAGCATCTCTGGACAAAGGAATAGGTGACGTTTCGGGTCGAGACATCGTTTCGATCTTCAGACATCGTTTCTCCAGCATTTTGTGTCTGTCTGATTTAAAGTAGCATCTGCAGTTCCTTCATAAGGTCATAAGATCATCAGGAGTAGGAGTAGAATTAGGCCATTCGGCCCTTGAAGTCTACTCCCCCATTCAATCATGGCTGATCTATCTCTCCCTCCTAACCCCATTGTCCTGCCTTCTCCCCACACCCTCTGACACCCGCACTAATCAAGAATCTACCTATCTTCCTACACATTTTGTCCCTTTCTCCAGAGATGCTGTCTGTCCCGCTGAGTTACTCCAGATTTTTGTGTCTATCTTCGCTTTACACCAGCATCTGCAGTTCCTTCCTACACATTTCGAGTGAGGACAGGCTTGCTTCCGATCATTTGGACTGGATAGATACAGTGAGCAGCACCCAGGTGATGGAGACAGAATGTACCAAATGTTTGTGTTTAGATTGCTGTCTCACTGGTTTCACCATCTGCCTCCTACGAGACACAGGTCTTCCATCTAATGTTTGAGCCCCCTTTATCAAATGAGCAGTGTCTTTGTGCGAGAAAAATGTTTGGCAACCATTATTTTGCTATTTTTGAGGGGAATAAAAGGCTTACAGAAATATCAACTACATCCTGACACTGGCAAATAAATTGAAACAATTCAGGCAACGAACAGCAAAAGAGAGAAGACAGATTGAATTCCATTATCTGATTCTGTCTGCTGAATATTCTGCTGAACAAAATGGTGTAAACGGCTGCAAAATACATCGGTGGAAAGCAAAAAACATAATTGGGTTATACTTCTGTGATGTTATCTCAATAATACCAATGTGTCAGGGATTATTTATCTAGAGATACAGCACGGAAACAGGCCCTTCGGCCCACCGAGTCCGTGCCGCCCAGCGATCCCCGCATATTAACACTATCCTACACACACAAGGGACAATTTTTACATTTACTCAGTCACTTAACCTACATACCTGTACGTCTTTGGAGTGTGGGAGGAAACCGAAGATCTCGGAGAAAACCCACGCAGGTCACGGGGAGAACGTACAAACTCCGTACAGACAGCACCCGTAGTCAGGATCGAACCTGAGTCTCCGGCACTGCATTTGCTGTAAGGCAGCAACTCTACCGCTGTGCCACCGTGCCGCCCGTTATGGGGAGAAGGCAGGAGAATGGGGTTAAAAGGGAAGGATAGGTCAGCCATGATTGAATGGCGGAGTAGATTTGATGGGCCGAATGGCCGAATTCTGCTCCTATAACTTATGAACCTACGAAAATAAAACTGGCTCATCTTCCGTCTCGACTATGAAAAGACAGCTTCTCTTTTAAACCCAGCACGTGCAGGTGAAAATGCTTCGGGTGATCGTTAAGTAGATTAATATGTAATGGGGAAAATTTAACATGGAAAATAGATTTAGTGGCATTGTTAACTGGAAAAATAATCTAAATATAGAGAATGAGATAAACAGCTTTGAAAATAGATTTGTCATGAAGTGTAATTAATCTTTTGTCATTTTCCAATCTATTGTTGGGCCCATTTTAGTTCACATCCTTTGTGCTTAATATAGGTTGCTTTCCCTGGAGATCAGGGTTTGGAAAGATGGAAAGAGTGCAGAGAGGATTTACAAGGATGATGCCAGGATTCGAGGGCCCGAGCAATAGGGATAGGTTGGGAAGGCTAGGACCTTATTCCTTGACGCATACAAGCATGAGTGGTGATCTTATAGAGGTGTATAAGATCATGAGAGGAATAGATAGAGTTAATGCCCAGTCTTTTACTCAGAGTAGGGGAATCAAGAACCAGAGGACATTGGTTTAAGGTGAGAGGGGAAAGATTTAATAGGAATCTAAGGGACAACTTTTTCACATGGTGAGTATATGGAACGAGCTGCCAGAGGAGGTAGTTGAGTAGGTATAATAACAACATTTAAAAGACATTTAGGCAGGTACATGGATAGGAAAGGTTTAGAGGGATATGGGCCAAGTGCAGGCAGGTAGGACTTCTTAAATGGGGCATCTGGGCCGGAATGGGCAAGTTGGGCCAAAGGGCCTGTTTCTATGCTGTATGACTATGACTACCGGTAAAGGTAAGGTTCACATGCAAGTCTTTTACGGTTCTCGATCTCCATCTCCTTCTCAGAGATACGGCAGCATATTCAAAACAAGCAACAGATACCACGTCTGTGGTTTTCACCGTGTCATCCGGTAGCTACGGTGACAGGAAATTAGTCAAAGAGGCTGAACTTTAGGAAGTTACAAAGAACTGCAGATGCTGGAATCTTGAGCAAAACACACAATGCTGGAGCAAGTCAGTGGGTCAGGCAGCATCTGTGGAGGGAATGGGCAGGATTTACAATTTGTTCAGGTTCCCAAACAAATTCTGAAAGAACAGATCGGCAAAGTTTCTGAAGAAGGGTCCTGACTCAAAAAGACGCTACCTGACCCGCTGAGTTACTCCAACACTTTGCGTTTATTTCTTTAGGAAGTTGAGGGCAGCTGAAGAAGGTGTCTCGACCCGAAACATCACCCATTTCCTTCTCTCCAGAGATGCTGCCTGTCCCATTGAGTTACAGAGATGCTGCCTGTCTCGTTGAGTTACTCCAGCGTCTATCTGCAGCTGAAGACTTTCATAGGTTGATGTTCATAAGTGATAAGAGCAGAATTAGGCCATTCGGCCCATCAAGTCTACTTCGCCATTCAATCATGGCTGATCTACACCTCCCTCCCAACCCCATTCTCCTGTCTTCTCCACATAACCTCTGACACCCGTACTAATCAAGAATGTATTTATCTCCACAGCCTTCTGTGACAAAGAATTCCACAGATTCACCATCCTCTGACTAAAGAAATTCCTCCTCATCTCCTTCGTAAAAGAATGTCCTTTAATTCTAAGGTTCTGACTTTGTTCTCGTGTTCCGGTCCTGCTGGTGAACCACTAATAGTGGATGCATCTTTTACATCTCTTGTTGGTCTCTGAACCAACGTGGAGCTCCTCGCACAGAGCCAATCCCTATAGAATGCTCATGGGAGAGAGGAACTGCCTTCTCCACCTTTACCCTTGGCATCATGACAGACACAGGCAGCATTTGTCATGAAAATGGATGTCTTCCACATTTCACACGCACCCTTTCATCTTAGCCATTGATTTCTCCTGTTATTCAATAGACCACCATGGGAGACACTTTCTGCCCAGCAAGATCCCACAAGGAACTAACAAGATAAGTGGCACGTTGGGGCAGTGGTAGAGTTGCTTCCTTACAATGCCAGAGACCCAGGTTCAATCCTGACTACAGGTGCTGTCTGTATGGAGGTTGTACGTTCTCCCCGTGATCTGCGTGGGTTTTCTCCATCAGTTCCGGTTTCCCCCCAGTCTCTCTCAATTAGCCACTTGTAGGCTAATTGGCTTTGTATAATTATAAAATTATCCCGACTGTGTGTCGGGTAGTGTCAGTGTGCGGGGAACGCTGGTCGGCGCGGACTCGGTAGGCCAAAGGTCCTGTTTTCATGCTGTATCTCTAAACTAAACTAAGCAGTCAAAACAATCTGCTTTGCATCACGATGGTTAAGCATTTAATGCTGGATGTTCCCATGTTAAGTCTTCAAGCAATGCCACAAACAGACATAGGTTAGCAGCACAAGTCTGCAGAATGGGTCCTAAACCAACAGCTGCCTTCTTGTGGCCTGAATAAAAATCAGAGCCCCTGGCCACACACCAGAGCTAAGTTCTCAGAGTGGTCCCACACACAGTGGAAGCAGAATATCTTCCCATTTAGTTCACGTACCCCCAGAATATTGCAAGATATTGACTTTATTCATAAATTCATAAGTGATAGGAGCAGAATTAGGCCATTCGGCCCATCGTCTACTCCGCCTTTCAATCATGGCAGATCTGTCTCTCCCTCGTAACCATATTTCCCTGCCTTCTCCCCACAACCCCTGACACCCGTACTAATCTATCTGTCTCTGCCTTCAAAATATCCATTGACTTGGCCTCGACAGTCGTCTGTGGCAAAGAATTCCACAGATTCACCGCCCGGCGGTTCCATTTCACGCTAGGTGTCCGTGTCTAGCGTGGAGCGTGTAATCACATCAGGAATGGGATGACACAAAGTGCCAGAATAATTCAGCAGGTCAGGCAACTTCTGTGGAGAGAATAGATAGGCAAAGTATTGAGTTGAGACCCTTCAGAAGGACAGATAATTTTGATGATGTTTAATGCAGCTAAGGCTGTCTGAGTAAGAACTAGGGCTCGTAAAAGATGCTGATGGACACAAAAATCCATTTCCATCTCAGCATTTGTATTTTCAGAGAGTAATTTTGATATTCTGATTGATCATTTCACCATAAACTCACTATATTTAGCCCCAGGGTCATTTGGTTGGAAGGACTAGCAAGGAGACAATCATCCATTGATCATCCAGAGCCTGATGCTCATTCAACTCTCCATACTCTAAGATCTTAGGGAAGTCAAAGCCAGTTAGTTGAAAGAGAGACCCGGGGGGGGGGTCAAGAACAAAGTGGGAGCATCGGGACTCTAATGATTACTGTTGGAACTTTGTCGGCACCAGCAACATGGCCAGATACCATGACGTACTTTGTGTATTGACTGCAAAAAATATTGGATTTTACCGTACATGTAAAAAAAAAAATTTTTCCACTGAATCATTGAAATAAATCTGGAAATAAGAAGCTGACAACAGTTATTTTAAAAATAATATTAAGTAAAGAAGTAACATGAAAGTAAAAGGATGGCACAGTGGCACAGTTGGTAGAGTTGCTGCCTCACAGTGCCAGATACCCAAGTTCAATCCTGCCCTTGGGTGCTGTCTATGTGGAGTTTGTCTGTTCTCCCTGTGACTGCGTGGGTTTTCTCCGGGTGCTTCGGTTTCCTCCCACTTCTCAAAGAAGTGCAGGTTTGTAGTTGAATTGGCCTCTGTAAATGGCTTCTATGTGTAGGGAGTGCATTAGATAGTGGGAGAGCATACAATAGACAATAGGTGCAGGAGTAGGCCATTCAGCCCTTCGAGCCAGCACCGCCATTCAATGCGATCATGGCTGATCACTCTCAATCAGTACCCCGTTCCTGCCTTCTCCCCATACCCCCTCACTCCGCTATCCTTAAGAGCTCTATCCAGCTCTCTCTTGAAAGCATCCAACGAACTGGCCTCCACTGCCTTCTGAGGCAGAGAATTCCACACCTTCACCACTCTCTGACTGAAAAAGTTCCTCCTCATCTCCGTTCTAAATGGCCTACCCCTTATTCTTAAACTGTGGCCCCTGGTTCTGGACTCCCCCAACATTGGGAACACGTTTCCTGCCTCTAATGTGTCCAATCCCCTAATTATCTTATATGTTTCAATAAGATCCCCCCTCATCCTGACATAGAAGTCGTGTGAACTGGTGACCACTGATTGGCATTGGTTCAGTGAGCTGAAGGAGCTTGTTTCTATGCTGTATCTCGAAACTAAAATGAACAGGTTGCCATAAAAACCCATCCTGTTCAATAATCCATCTATATCTGCACCCTACTGTGATACCCTTCCCCTGTTTGAGGCGTGTCCCCCTAGTAGGCTGAATATTGGCACAAGCTTGGGCAAGTCTGGGTTGCCATCAGTCTGAGTGATGGTCCCAACCCAACCCATTGATTTCCTCCAACAGTTTGTTCAGCATCTGCAAACTCATGCATCTTCAGGTTGAATAAAAATAATCAATTTTGTTATTCTTTGTTAATTATTACTAGACCAAGTAGACTCGTTGGGCTCAAACCTCTCCTGCATTGGTGCAGCACCCTCTCCTCCTCCACTCCCCCCTCCCTCCCCCCTTTCCCTCCCCTCGCCCTCTCCCCTTCCCCTCCCCCCTTCTCCATCCCCCTTATACCCCCTCCTCCCCCTCCCTTCCACTCTCACCCTGTGCTCCCTCCCCCTTCCCCTCCCCCTTCCCCTCCCCTCACTTCCCCTCCTGCCCTTCCCTTCCCACTCCATCCCCCTCAACCACCCTTATTCCCCCCTCCTTCCTCCCCCCCTCCTTCCTCCCCCCTCCCTCCCTCCCCCCCACCCTCCTTCCATCCCCCTCCCTCCCTCTCCCCTCTCTCCCTCCCTCCCTCCCTCCCTCCCTCCCTCCCTCCCTCCCTCCCTCCCTAGGAGATAGATTTAAACTTTAACATGTGAATAACTTAAAAAATATAACACCAATTTCAATGAAACTTCTTCCATTAGCACCAAAGGGACGACGGTGAGTAAGGTGGGCCTAAATTTGTCGTGCTATCGTGTACTGTTTTGGCCGTAGTTCAGGAACAAACAGACAAACAAACAAGAGTTTTAGAATATAGATATTTATAATCTTTAATTCTACATTTAAATTCAAAGTGGGGAAAGAGCACGAACGTAGCCCCCCACTAACACAGATTTCGCAGTTGCGTATCCCACACTTTTTTTGTCCCCAAATCTAGGCATGAAGAATGGTTCAGTGAGAGTAATGGGCCAGTATGTGTCTGAGGGAACTGCAGATGCTGGGCCTAAACCAAAGATAGACACAAAATGCTGGAGTAACTCAGTGGGACAGGCAGCATCTCTGGAGAGACAGAATGGGGTTCCTTCTCGCTCCAAGGTAGCTGCCTGTCCCGCTGACTCACTCCAGCATTCTGTGCCTATTAAAGGACTGGTACACAGCTTGGGCCTCTTGTGAAACGGACACCTTTAACTGTGTGGTGAGAGAGTGAATGAGAAACCAGCGACTATAAGGTGAGGAAATCATGAAGAAATATAAATTGCACTTACGATTAATTGGACTCTATATTAAGCTCTGGTGAGGAATGTGAGCGAGTTCTGAATAAATTTTTTAGAGAGTGAAGAGCTATCAGTGACGGCGTAGACCAAGATGTGAATCAGAATTTATCTGCAGTGCTTCATATCTGCTTGCGTGCTCTTGTTTTGAGATTAGTTACATTTTGTGCATCAGCATTACGGAATATTAATTTTCTGGGATAATGTCTGATTGGATTGAAAAGGAGTTTATCAATTGAAATCAACCATGAGACTGGAGGAAAATAACTGCAGACGCTGGTACATATCGAAGGTATCACAAAATGCTGGAGTAACTCAGCAGGTCAGGCAGCATCTAGGAGACAGGGAATGGGTGACGTTTCGGGTCGAGACCCTTCTTCAGTCTGAAGAAGGGTCTCGACCCGAAACGTCACCCATTCCCTCTCTCCTAGATGCTGCCTGACCTGCTGAGTTACTCCAGCATTTTGTGATACCATGAGCCTGGAGGAAGTCGGCCTGCTGCCATTGTCCAGTACTGAGGATGTGGAGTCTGCAGGAACAAGAGGACAGGGCAAGGAGGCATGAAACCTGTTGCAATACAATACAATACAATACAATACAATACAATACAATACAATACAATACAATACAATATATCTTTATTGTCATTGTACAAGGGTACATCGAGATTGGGAATATGACTTCCATTCGATGCCATAAATTAATTAGCTAATCAGTATTAATTTAAACAACCCAATGAAACAAATTAGAACAGTTTTAAAACAGAATAAAGTGCAAGTAGATCTGTGCCGGTTCACTGTGCAATGTGACCATCCGGCTCAGCAGGACCGGTTCATAGCAGCTATGGCCCTGGGGATGAAGCTGTTCCTGAGTCTGGAGGTGCGGGCGTAGAAGGCCTTGTATCGTCTGCCCGATGGTAGAAGTTTGAACAGACTGTTGCAGGGGTGTGAAGAGTCTTTGTGGATGCTGTTGGCTTTTCTGAGGCATCGTGTGTTGTAGATGCCCTCCAAGGCTGGTAGCTGTGTTCCGATGGTCCTCTGAGCTCTATGTCCCCATGCCTCATCTCATCCCCTGCCCTTCCTCAATTTGTTTGTGTTTTTAATTTTTCATCTTCAGGGGACAATCCCTGGCACTGTTTTAAACCTTTCCCATTCTATCTTTCTGTTATCCCTCCCATAGTCCCCTTCCTCCTCTCTCCCCTCCCCCCCCCCCCCCCCCACCCCCACTCCTCGCCCCCACCAGTCCATGCATCGCAGCTTGGTTTGGGAACACCTCCATCCTTGGCCGCAGGAAACTGCAGAGAATTGTGGACACAGGCCCGTCGCATAAACCAAACTCCCTTCCACTGACCCCATTTGCAACTCACGCTGCCTTGGCAAGGCCAGCAGCATAATCAGGGACGAGTCGAACAATTTCCCCCTTCTCCCCCTCTCCCATCAGGCAAGAGGTGTAGAAGTGTGAAAACGCACACCCCCAAATTCAGGGAACGTTTCTTCCCAGCTGTTATCAGGCAACTGAATCATCCAACCAACAACTAGAGAGTGGTCCTGACATACTGTCTACCTCATTGGAGACCTTCAGACTATCTTTAGTCGGACTGTACTGGACTTTATCTTGCCTTTATCATGTATTTGTACACTGTGGATGGTCCAATTGTAATCATGAATTGTCTTTCCGCTGACTGGTTAGCACGCATCACAAGCTTTTCACTGTACTTCAGTACACATGATAATAAACTAAACTCAACTCAAACACAACTCAACTCAACTCAATGTTCCTGAGAACTTCTCTCTCATCCACTGGCTCCGGAAACACTTGAAGTGATAAGAGTCCATGTGCCACTCAATGAGAGATGAACTGGCAAACGTAACCAGGGATACCCAGTGAATGCAGGTCATGAACCTCGTCAGACTTTTCCATTGCACTCCCTCTACGACTGGAACTTGGTTGAGTGCCAAGTAACTAAGATTGCACACTCACCTTTGTTTTGGAATGGCAGTTCAGAGAATGCTTCCTTGCTTGTGTGGAAAGTCACAATGGACTCCCCTCTCCGTTTCCTTGGCAACGCTTCATCATCGTGGGCCCCAAGGGCTAATGGTGGAAGCTTGTTTTCTTTGGTGGAGGCCATTGGAGAACAGACTAGTTGTTGATTAATGAGCTAAAAATATACACTGAAAATTAATTTTGACAGGTGAACTCACCTTTCACTCATGGCGCCTGAGGCCCTTCAGCCCACCAAGCCCGTGCCAGCCCTTTGGGAGATCCGATCAATAAGTCCTCTTCTCTTGCTCCTTCTTCATTCTTCTTGACAATTATTTCCCTTTTCAAATTTTCTACTGAATCGGGTTCCATCAGCCTGACTTGCTTTTATTTCCCCAATGACTCTCTTTTATTCCTTGTTTCCTTTGACAATCTGATTCTGAGGAGATATTTCACACTGATAGAACTCTTGTTGGGACCTCTGCTTCCTTGTCCATTGTAAGCTGAGTGAAGGTACTGAATTTTAACAACGGTGGACGGCTCCACCACATTGCCTTGTCCATTATGCTGATGGGCATGATTCAATCCATGAACTGCATCACTCTCTTCCTGATCAGAGCACATTAGATTCGCTAGACATCCTTAACTGGTTAGTATTTTGGACACTTGTGCCACACTGTGGAGCTTTTATACCCATCAACTGTGGTCAAACATCCTTGGGTGGTTCCCAGGAGCGCTATTAAAGAACATTTGACACCAGCCATTTTGAAGATATAGGATATGTAATGACAAACTTGCTCAAACCTGTAGGTTTTAAGAAGTACTAGACCAAGTGGACCCGTTGGGCCCAAACCTCTCCTGCATTGGTGCAGCACCCTCTCCTCCCCCCCTCATTTCCCCCACCCCCCTTTCCTCCCCTCCCCCCCTCTCCCCCTCCTCCTTCTCCCCTCCCTCCCTCCCTCCCTCCCTCCCTCCCTCCCTCCCTCCCTCCCTCCCTCCCTCCCTCCCTCCCTCCCTCCCTCCCTCCCTCCCTCCCTCCCTCCCTCCCTCCCTCACTCCCTCACTCCCTCCCCCTCCTTCCCTCCCTAGGAGATGGATTTAAACTTTAAAATGTGAATAACTTTAAAAATGTAACACCGATTTCAATGAAATTTCTTCCATTAGCACCAAAGGGACGACAGTGAGTAAGGTGGGCCTAAAATTGTCGCGCTATCGTGCACCATTTTGGTTGTAGTTCAGGAACAAACAAACAAACAAACGAGAGTTATAGTATATGGTTATTGAAGAAGAGAAGGGGAAGGAATTCCAGAGATGGGATCAAAACATACGAGTTTGTAGGTTAATTGGCCTTTGTAAAATTGTGGATGAGGAAATGGGATAACAGAACTAGTGTGAACTAATGATCAATAGTTAGCGTGGACTCGATGGACCGAAGGGCCTGTGTTCCTATTGTATCTCTAAAATAAAGACAGCTGAAGGCCTGGCTGCCAGTGAGGGAGATGTAGAAGGTAAGAAGTTGTGAAGGATAGAGTTTCCACGCTGTGTGACTCTATGACTCTATAACTGAAACCAAGGTACAATGTAGGTCTCAGAAGGATGACTAATGTGGGTCACACCAGGGACCACCTTCTGGAGGTGGCTTTGAGGACCATTGCTGCAGTAACATGGCAGGGTATCATGTAAATGCCTCAACACACCTGACATAAACTTACATAACAAGAGGAGTTGAGTATAGGAGCAAAGAGGTCCTTCTGCAGTTGTACAGGGCCCTAGTGAGACCGCACCTGGAGTACTGTGTGCAGTTTTGGTCTCCAAATTTGAGGAAGGATATTCTTGCTATGGAGGGCGTGCAGCGTAGGTTCACTAGATTAATTCCCGGAATGGCGGGACTGTCGTATGTTGAAAGGCTGGAGCGATTGGGCTTGTATACACTGGAATTTAGAAGGATGAGGGGGGATCTTATTGAAACATATAAGATAATTAGGGGATTGGACACATTAGAGGCAGATAACATGTTCCCAATGTTGGGGGAGTCCAGAACAAGGGGCCACAGTTTGAGAATAAGGGGTAGGCCATTTAGAACGGAGATGAGGAAGAACTTTTTCAGTCAGAGGGTGGTGAAGGTGTGGAATTCTCTGCCTCAGAAGGCAGTGGAGGCCAGTTCGTTGGATGCTTTCAAGAGAGAGCTGGATAGAGCTCTTAAGGATAGCGGAGTGAGGGGGTATGGGGAGAAGGCAGGAACGGGGTACTGATTGATAGTGATCAGCCATGATCGCATTGAATGGCGGTGCTGGCTCGAAGGGCTGAATGGCCTACTCCTGCACCTATTGTCTATTGTCTATTGTCTATTGACTGGCATATGTTGAAAGACTGGAGCGACTAAGCTTGTATACACTGGAATTTAGAAGGATGAGAGGGGATCTTATCGAAACATACAAGATTATTAAGGGGTTGGACACGTTAGAGGCAGGAAACATGTTCCCAATGTTGGGGGAGTCCAGAACCAGGGGCCACAGTTTAAGAATAAGGGGTAGGCCATTTAGAACGGAGATGAGGAAAAACTTTTTCAGTCAGAGAGTTGTGAATCTGTGGAATTCTCTGCCTCAGAAGTCAGTGGAGGCCAATTCTCTGAATGCATTCAAGAGAGAGCTAGATAGAGCTCTTAAGGATAGCGGAGTCAGGGGGATTTATTCACAAAATGCTGGAGTAATTAGCAGGTCAGGCAGCATCTCGGGAGAGAAAGAATGGGTGATGTTTCGGGTCGAGACCCTTCCTCAGGCTGAGTCAGGGGGTATGGGGAGAAGGCAGGAACGGGGTACTGATTGATAATGATCAGCCATGATCACATTGAATGGCGGTGATGGCTCGAAGGGCCAAAAGGCCTCCTCCTGCACCTATTGTCTATTGTCTATTGTCTATTGACTCCTCGCTGGGACCCAGCCAAAAATACATCCATTGGATCTCTTTCATCCTAATTGATATTTCTGACTTTTAACAAAACATAAAAATGAATAAAACACAAGGCCAGGCGCTGAGCAGGAACAAAATAAACCAACAGTAGTTTCCATCTAATGGAATAAATTATGAAACCATTCGGGGAGTTGGGAAATGTTCTGCTGCCTAATGCAAAACTCCTTATGGGATTCTCTCTTCAACACAATTAAAGAGTGCTTGGTGGAATTATATTTGGCTTTTTGTTTGCAAAAGGAAACAAAACTCTCTCTTTGGCGTGTAGAAATAAAGAACTGCAGATGCTGGTTAATATACAAACAGACACAAAGTGCTGGAGTGACTCAATGGGTCAGGCAGCATCTCTGGAGAACATGGATAGGTGACATTTTGGGTCGAGACTCTTCCCCAGTCTGACTGTTGGCTGTTTCTCTGTGGAGGCTGCCTTCCTTGTTGAGTTTTTCCAGAAACCTGGTAACAGGGCAAGAAGCTATTCATGAGTCTGGTGGTGTGCGAAAGGTAGAAATAAGGAACTGCAGATGCTGGTTTACAAAATAAAACATACGACCAACAGTATGGACATTGCTGGACCAACAGTATGAACATTGAATTCTGCAACCCCACCCCCCACTTTCTTCCTCCCCCCTCCCTTGTACTCCATCCCTCTCCCTCCCCTTCCACCTACACTCCTTCCTCTAGCTTCACAATTTGCATTCCTTCAATCCCTTTGTCTCGCAACTTTTCATCTCTGGCCTTTGTCGAACCATCTGCTATTGAAATCCCCCCTCATCTGTGTCCACCTATTACTTGCCAGGCCGTGTCGCATCTAAATGTTTTGTAAATGCTGCAATAGTCCATGCCTCAACTACTGCACCTCCTCTGGCAGCTCGTTCCATACACCCACCACACTTTGTGTGAAACAGTTACCCTTTGGGTTCCTGTTAGAACTTCTCCCCCTCACCTTAAACCTATGTCCTCTGGTTCTTGATTCCCCCACTCTGGGGCAAGGGACTTTGTGCGTCTACCCAGTGACATGTAACAATAATAAACCTAAACCTATGAACCCAGTCTCTCTGGAACCACGTCAAGAATGAGAATGCTGGGAAGTGGCAATAAATCAGCCAAGCTGAATTGAATCCGAGGTATTGATGTTAAAATGATTTCAATGCAATAACGAGCTCATCGATCTTTGGAATCTGATTTTGAAATACTCCTCCTTCTGACCTACGATTGTTAACATTCCTCAGTTAATTCTTCCTTTCCCGAGATTCATCAATGCGTTGTGCTGCATATTCCAGTTTTTTTCAGTTCACTGTCAATGACTGTGTCTCCCAGGTTATGGTGTGTGAGAGTAGCTCTTCTATTGCCAAATGCAGTTTCATATAATCCCACAGACACCAGCAGTCAATATTTCAATTTTTAATTATTTTTTAAAAGTCTATTATCCCAGAATATTTCAGCTCTTACATTAAGTTTAATATAATCTTGGGCATTGAAGGAATGAAGGGGTACAGAATAGAAGGGGTGTTGATTTAGTTTAATTTAGAGATATGGACCTACAACCCATCACGTTCACACTAGTTCTCTGTTATCCCACTTTTGCAACCACTCCCTACACACTTTGGCTAATTTACAGAGGCCAATTAACCTACAAACCCACACGTCTTTGAGTTGTGGAGGACCTGGAGTACTGTGTGCAGTTTTGGTCTCCAAACCGGTAGCGCAGCGGTAGAGTTGCTGCTTTACAGCGAATGCAGCGCCGGAGACTCAGGTTCGATCCTGATTACGGGTGCTGTACTGTAAGGAGTTTGTACGTTCTCCCCGTGACCTGCGTGGGTTTTCTCCGAGATCTTCGGTTTCCTCCCACACTCCAAAGACGTACAGGTATGTAGGTTAATTGGCTGGGTAAATGTAAAAAAAATTGTCCCTAGTGGGTGTAGGATAGTGTTAATGTACGGGGATCGCTGGACGGCACGGACTTGGTGGGCCGAAAAGGCCTGTTTCCGGCTGTATATATATGATATGATATGATATGAAACCAGAGCACCCGGAGAAAACCCATACAGTCATGAAGGGGTGGCACAGTGGTGGCACAGTGGTGGCACAGTGGTGGAGTTGCTGCCTTACAGTGCCAGAGACCCGGGTTCGATCCTGACTACGGGTGCTGTCTATATGGAGTTTGTACGTTCTCCCTGTGACCACGTGGGTTTTCTCCGGGTGCTCGGGTTTCCTCCCACACTCCAAAGACGTGCAGGTTTATAGGTTAATTGACCTCTGTAAATTGTAAATTACCCCCAGCGTGTAGGATAGTACCCGTGTACGGGGTGATTGCTGGTTCGGCGCGGGCTTGGTGGGCTAAAGGGCCTGTTTCCACACTGTGTCTCTAAAGACTAAAGTCACATGGAGAATGTGCAAACTCCATTGACAGTACCAGAGGTCAGGATTGAACTGGTGTCTCTGGCACTGTGAGATAGTAGCTCCATCAGCTGTGCCACTATTTTTCATTATTTTATCCCAGATTATTCCAGCTCTTACATTCAGTGTGATAAATTCTTGGGCATTAAAGGAATCAAGGATATATGGAATGGAAGGTAAAAGGCATTGATGCATGGTTTTAGCCACAATCTTGTCAAATAGCGCGGTGGGATTGGGGGGAATAATTCTTACTGCTGCTCCTATTTTTCACATTCATTTACGAGGCTAATGTATTGTAAAGGAGTTCAATATGTGAGTAATGGAGATGTATTTATGACACAAGAGTTTGTGCTTATCTGCTCAAAATAATGAAATAACAAATAGATTGCAATTCTGAGACATTTGATAGTAATATTTGACTGGATAATGGAGACAGTGTTCCTCTCATCTTATCTGTAATTCTAAGCCTTCATAGCTCCCTCTCCCGAGATCATTCAAGGTGACTGTCAAACGGAAAAGATCATTTCACCATTCCATAAATTCATTGATAATGGCAGTTTGCCCAAATAATTGGAGACACAAAATCCTATCGCCCTTATACGATTACAGTTAAAACACAAAGTACTTGTGCTATAAAGGGTGGCACGGTGGCGCAGCGGTAGAGTTGCTGCCTTACAGCGAATGCAGCGCCGGAGACTCAGGTTCGATCCTGACTACGGGCGCCGTCTGTACGGAGTTTGTACGTTCTCCCCGTGACCTGCGTGGGTTTTCTCCGAGATCTTCGGTTTCCTCCCACACTCCAAAGACGTGCAGGTTTGTAGGTTAATTGGCTGGGCAAATGTAAAAAAAATTGTCCCTAGTGGGGTGTAGGATAGTGTTAGTGTGCAGGGATCGCTGGGCGGCGCGGACCCGGTGGGCCGAAGGGCCTGTTTCTGCGCTGTATCTCTAAATCTAAAATCTAAATCTAAATCTAAACACCAGGATAGGCGCTCACCAAAGAGAACCAAGCCCAAAGCCGAAGTACTACCTAACTGATTATACAAACTTATGCTGACGGCAATAACTAACTGCAATAATCAGCTACCTAGTTAACAAGCACATTAAAAAAACGAATCAAGTATATAATTGGGGTTATCAAGTGGACACCTCCCTTCACTTGTGTTTCATTGAGTTAGGCCCATGACACCTCAGGAAGGCTCAACAGTTAGTTCTGGCGTCTCAGAACCACCCCGCTCAATACTTCCTCTCACCACCTATTCTACCAGTATCTACTAAATAAAGGGAACTGCACACGATTCATTCAAACAAATGCTAAACACTCACATCCTGCCTTCCACTTATCCGAACCCATTATTAAACTCGTAACGCCACAAATATCAACCTTGCATAAAACAGGGATACACTGTTACTTGACGCACACACACATATCCCCAATGAATTGTATCTTTGGACCCTCCTCCCCACACTTTTCAGATCTACTCATTATATATATAATTAATTACCTCCCATGCATCAAATGCACGATCTTGCTCCCTCTATATTTGATCATTTTCACCTCATCACATCCTCCTGCTATTCCTCGCTCCCTGTCAGATCCATGATTCTGTTTGGAGACTCAAGGAACTGCAGGTGCTGGAATCTTGAGCAAAACACAAAGTGCCGGAGGAACTCAGCAGGTCAGGCAGCATCTGGGGGGAGGGAATGGACGAGTGACGTTTCGGGTCGCAACCCTTCTTCAGACCCTGTTTTGCTCAGCCACTTTGTGATGTGTCTTTTGGGAACAGTTCCTCAATTGGTAAACTGCGGATTTTTTCCCCAGCCAGATCGGAAGTCGCAGGAGCCAGAGAAACAAAGCGGCAGATTGTGAATGGCAGCCAACAGCATGACGCTGGCAATGAAATGGCAGTCCTGCAGTGGAACCATATGGATGCTGAGATAGGATATAGAAGAGTCACGCCAGTCCATGAGGGCAGGCGGTTACTGCCTCTGAGGCTGCAGTTAAAGCATATGGATTTAGATTTAGATTTAGATTTAGAGATACAGCGCAGAAACAGGCCCTTCGGCCCACCGGGTCTGCACCGCCCAGCGATCCCCGCACATTAATATTATCCTACACACACTAGGGACGATTTTTACATTTGCCAAGCCAATTAACCTACATACCTGCACGTCTTTGGAGTGTGGGAGGAAACCGAAGATCTCAGAGAAAACCCACGCAGGTCACGGGGAGAACGTACAAACTCCGTACAGACGGCGCCCGTAGTCGGGATCGAATCTGAGTCTCCGGCGCTGCATTCGCTGTAAGGCAGCAACTCTACCGCTGCGCCACCGTGCCGAGGGGTCTTGCTCCAACTTAGCACAAACTACATCTGATGTGACGTTCATTGGGACTGTCATCTCCAACCTTGAGCAAAGCAATTAAAATCGCTATCTGTCCGGGAATGCATTTAGCAATGTAATCTAATAATAATAATAATAATAATAATAAATGTATTTGTCATATGTAGGTTGGCACAGGTTCAACGGTACAATTAAAAGTATTTGACAAGACAACGGGTCACCTCAGCAGTAATATTCCAAGGATAAATAAAATAAAAAATGACATTAGTAAAGTAAAAAGGCAATATTAAAAATAGGTAAAAAGGCAATATTAAAAATAATCAATATATATGATTTGAAATGTGTTGATTTGAGTTCAGACAATTCGCTTTGATTTCATTGCAACATTGTTCTTCCTGCTGATGCCTGGGGCTCTCTGTAATCACCTGGAGCACGATTACTGTTCCGAGGTGATTTGTTTAACGATAGTCTGTAAGACACCGTGACGTCATTGTCGGCCTGCTGACAGCTTCACAACTTTCTAATCATTTGCAAGACAATGTTAATTGCTGTTGGTGCAAAATGGTTTTGTGGAAATGTTTTTTAATGTCTTTTATGCCTTCACTTAACATAACATAATCAAGATATTTAAATGGGTACTATATTTGATAGTGTAGGAAGGAACTGCAGATGCTGGTTTACATCGAAGATAGACACAAAATGCTGGAGTAACTCAGCGGGACAGGCAGCATCTCTGGATAGAAGGAATGCGTGGTGATTCAGGTCAAAACCCTTCTTCAATCTAAAGAAGGGTTCCAACCCGAAACATCACCCATTCCATCTCTCCAGAGATTCTGACTGTATTTAATAGAATTGATTACAGGGAATCTCTGGTTGGTAAATTTGAACAATTTAGTGTTGGATCATTTAAAATGAATTCAGAATGGATTTTTTTTTCACATAGTGGGGAGGAGAGATCTAAATCGTAAAGAATTGTGGTAACTCAGAGGTCGTTAGGACCGAGATTGCTTAGATGTTGTTGGCTAGAAACATTGGAACAGAGAAGGTGGACATCAGGTTATCCATGGTCGAACTTGTATGCAGTTCTGGTCGCCACATTACAGGAAGGATGTAGAGGTTTGGAGAGGGTGTGGAAGAGGTTCACCATACTGCTGCCTGGATTAGAGGGTATTAGCTATAAGGAGAAGTTGGACAGACTTGGATTGTTTCCTGTGGAGTGTCGAATGCTTAGGAGAGACCTGATATCAGTATATAAAATAATGAGTGGCATAGAAAGTGTAGGCAGTACCTTTTTCCAGACTGGAGGGCATAGCTTTAAGGTAAGAAGGGCAAAGTTTAAAGATGATGTGCAGGGCAAGTTTCTTACACACAGTGGAGTGGGTGCCTGGAACTCACTGCCAGTGGGGATGGTGGGAGCAGATATAATAATACAATACAATACAATACAATACAATATATCTTTATTGTCATTGTACAGGGGTACAACGAGATTGGGAATGCGCCTCCCATACGATGCAATAAATTAATTAGCTAGTCAGTATTAATTTAAACAACCCAATGAAACAAATTAGAACAGTTTTAAAACAAAATAAAGTACAAGTAGATCTGTGCCGGTTCACTGTGCGATGTGACCATCCGGCTCAGCAGGACCGGTTCATAGCAGCTATGGCCCTGGGGATGAAGCTGTTCCTGAGTCTGGAGGTGCAGGCGTAGAAGGCCTTGTATCGTCTGCCCGATGGTAGAAGTACGAACAGACTGTTGCAGGGGTGTGAAGAGTCTTTGTGGATGCTGGAGGCTTTTCTGAGGCATCGTGTGTTGTAGATGCCCTCCAAGGCTGGTAGTTGTGTTCCGATGGTCCTCTGAGCTCAATGGACTACCCGCTGAAGAGCTTTCCTCTCTGCCTCCGTGCAGCTGAGATACCACACAGGGATGCCATGTGTTAGGATGCTCTCTCTATGGTGCAGCGGTAGAATGTCGTCAGCAGCTGTTGGGGTAGACCAGACTTCTTCAGTGTTCTTAGGTAGAACAGTCATTGCTGTGCCTTCTTGACCAGCGCAGCAGTGTTAGTGGACCATGTTGGGTCCTCCGAAATGTGAGTGCCCGGAAACGTGAAGCTGGAAGAGGCTTTTAGATAGCCACATTAGATGTGCAGGAAATTGAGAGATATGGATTATGTGTAGACAGAGGAGATTAGTTTAACGTGGCAACATGTTCGCCATGGACATTGTGGGCTGAAGGGCCTGTTCCTGTGCTGCACTGTGCTCTATTCTATGTTCAATGTAAAGAAATGCTGGACGTCAAATAGACAGATGTCAGTCAGTGCAGTGGAACTTACTACCTCATTGGCAAGAATGCTGTTGCTTCACCAGAGGTGACAGATTTACACTATGTCCATTATTGCTGCGCAGGCAAGACAAGTAAAAGTTGATGGGTTATTGCCCTGGGAGGGGAGGGGAGGGGGGGAGAGAGGGGTAGAGGTGGGAAGCAAAGCAAATCACGATGCATTCCTTGTTCAACATCCATATGTGCACACACACACACACACACACACACACACACACACACACACACACACACACACACACACACACACACACACACACACACATACACACACAAACATGGGAGGAGTCCCTTTGGCACACCACAACTCTGTGCAGCAGCAGTTCAGCTGGTCTCTTTCCTCACTTCAGCTTCCCTGCTGAATGCATTATTGATTCTGCCTCCATTACCCTTGGCAATGCATTCTTATGCAGTCGCTGCATAAAAACGTTTTTTTCCTACTGTTACTTTTGCTTCCAATCCTCCTCATTCTCTGACCCCTGGTGTATTGGCCTCTGTGCCGCTGGGAGCTTCTCTAGCCCCCGTGCCTGCACTCTTCACGATTTCATCGACCTCCCCCCAAAACCCCTCTCAATCTACGCTGTTCCAAGGAGAAATTCACCGGTCTATCCACGTAACTAACTTCTTTTACCCCTGTGACATTTCAAGACTCATTCTCACTGGATAGTGGAGGGTGGCTGACACAGAACAAAGGGCTGGAGACACGGGGAACTGCAGATGCTGGTGTACAAAAAAGACACAAAACGCTGGAGTAACTCAGCAGGTCAGGCAGCATCACTGGACAACATGGATAGGTGACATCTTGGGTGGGACCCTTCTTCTAAAAAAAGGATCCTGACCCGAAACGTCACCAACCACCGTTCTCCAGAGATGCTGCCTGACCTGCTTACTCCAGCACTTGTGTCTTTTAGAATGAAGAGTTGTTTCCTATACCAAGTTCATAAGGTCTTGCTGCTAATAGCAGCTCCAACTTATATTACAGCGGGCAGGGCAAGTTGAACCTACCCCTATGTCCTTGTTACCAAAAAGTCCACTGTCAGCTAAAACAACAGGCAATGGAGACAGGACAAATAGTGTTCAGTTCAGAGATGAGAACAGCAGGTTGTGAAGGAGAGAGTCCAAAAATGATGCGACATGATTAAAATATTCACCTTTTAATTTACAGCCTCATGTTTAATAAACCAAACACAGGATTCCACTGAGAATCGGTGTAAGAAAATAACTGCAGATGCTGGTACAAATCGAAGGTATTTATTGACAAAATGCTGGAGTAACTCAGCAGGTCAGGCAGCATCTTGGGAGAGAAGGAATGGGTGACGTTTCGGGTCGAGACCCTTCTTCAGTCTGAGGAAGGGTCTCGACCCGAAACGTCGCCCATTCCTTCTCTCCCGAGATGCTGCCTGACCTGCTGAGTTACTCCAGCATTTTGTGAATAAATACCACTGAGAATCGGTGTGTGCTTGAAGCCTCCAAAGAGCACAAAGACATTCGTGAAAACAGCAAGCAGCTCAATTTAACAGGAGATGGAGAAGAGACAGGTTGTAAACGTAACTCATTTCAGTTCCGTTCGTGCCAGGCAAATTTATTTTATTTTCCATCTCGTCTTGCAGGAATTCGCTTCTTGGACCGATCACTGAATCTCGCTAAAGGTTATCCGTCATTTCAAGGCACCGAGAGAGCGAAGCTTTTTACGACGGGTTGGAAGGATTGCCGAGCAGTCTCCGTGATTACACTCTGGGAGCGATGCACTGACCTCATTGTGGAACTGAGGAACCAGTTCAAGGCTTCAGTTATTTCTCCAACAGAGTTCTCCTGGGAAATCAACAGAAGGCCGTCCATTGCCTGCCATTACTTTGACCGTGCCTGCCTTTTAACAGTGGAATAAATTGTGGCTAGACCATGCCCCTGTAGTCCAGCGGATGAAGTCTAGTGTGTAGAGAAGGTGGGTGATGAACGACGGTTTTGGGAATAACTCAACCTTCTTCCAAGGAGCCAAGGACATTGCCAACGAGGCCAAGAGGCAGGGGAGGATGCAGGACTCTTACGGCCGGTACGAAGGTGGCGGGGAGTACGCCTCGCACGATGGGGGTTATTACCACAGCGGGGACGCTCACGGGCAGGAGGACGGCGACAGCGATGCCACGGAAGGGCACGACGAAGACGACGAGATCTACGAGGGGGAGTACCAGGGCATCCCCCACCCCAACGACATTAAGGCCAGTCAGATGGCGGCAAGTCAACCCATGCCAGATGAGTACAGGGACCAGGCCGAGCTAATGGCGGAGCGGATGAAGGACGAGGAGCAGCTGGCACACCAGTACGAGTCCATCATCGAGGAGTGCGGGCACGGACGCTTCCAATGGACACTTTTCTTTGTCTTAGGTTTGGCCCTAATGGCGGATGGAGTGGAGGTGTTTGTGGTTGGCTTTGCACTCCCTACGGCAGAACGGGACATGTGCATGTCAAACTCCAACAAGGGAATGCTCGGTGAGTCCAGTCACAGTTGTGCTTGTGTGTGTGTGTGTGCGCCTCCTTACGTGGTGATTAAGGCAAATCATTGCATTCGCTTTCCTCCTTAAAAATCGAAGGGTTAATCGTAAGGACAACTGGAGATACCAGAATAGCCATCCAGTAGTTTGGATGTCAGCCAGATACGGGTCAGAGAGTCAATGAATCACGCAGCACAGAAGCAGACCCTTCAGTTGATTAGTCAGGGAACCACGGGTTATCGGGGGAAGGCAGGAGAATGGGGTTGAAAAGAAATGATAGATCAACCATGGCTGAATGGCAGAGTAGACTTGATGGGCCAAATGGCCTCATTCTGCTCCTATAACTTGTGAGTCCATCAGTTACCCATTTACACTTATCCTACACCAATTCCAATTTTCCATTCTCCTCTTTGGCATGAGATGCATGAGGACATCTTTGCAAACTGATGTGAATAATCAGCGCCAAACTGGTGCTGTAGTATACTGTCTCAGTGTACTACTGCTGCACACCTGTACTGTATCTGAGATGCTTATCCAAGAGGCATCCAAGTACTTATGTATAGTGATACTTGTACTGAGCTGTGTACAAAAATGAATTTCACTGTGCCTCAGTCCATGTGACAAAAATAAAGTACCATTGGCCATTGACAATTGACCATCAGCATAATAGCACTTATCAGTCAACGGAGGAACAATTGATTGGACATGCCAAAGTTTCCATGTTGAACTGTTGTCTCAGAGAGTGAAATGTTGTGGGTTTTCTGGAGGGATGAAGCTCACATTTTGGGAGAGGGGAGGTTTTTTTCTCTCACTTAAGTCGCATCCCTTTAGCAAGAGACCTGGTGTAAAAATTGATACCCAGTCGCAAGTCCTTAATGTGCAGCAGGTAAGGGTCTTTTGTTATACCTTGTTTCCGAATTCAACCTAATGCATTCAAGTTTCAGTCATGGTGCAATATAAAGTCGTTCTTTTATATCATGTTTGGCATGAGTGAAGGTGGCGTGAACAGTTTTATTTGTTAATACTCCGTAAATGTTGAAACTGTGTACATTTCTTTCCGCTGGCTAAAGTCCAACATTGACCTGACTTAAATTGAGTCAATTAGAAGATTGAGGGGGGATCTTATAGAAACTTACAAAATACTTAAGGGGTTGGACAGGCTAGATGCAGGAAGATTGTTCCCGATGTTGGGGAAGTCCAGAACAAGGAGTCACAGTTTAAGGATAAGGGGGAAGTCTTTTAGGACCGAGATGAGAACGTTTTTTTTCACACAGAGAGTGGTGAATCTGTGGAATTCTCTGCCACAGAAGGTAGTTGAGGCCAGTTCATTGGCTATATTTAAGAGGAGTTAGATGTGGCCCTTGTGGCTAAAGGGATCAAGGGGTATGGAGAGAAGGCAGGTACGGGATACTGAGTTGGATGATCAGCCATGATCATATTGAATGGCGGTGCAGGCTCGAAGGGCCGAATGGCCTACTCCTGCACCTATTTTCTATGTTTCTATGTGTCAATATGTTATTTTCCTCCCTCTTTTGCTCCTCGCATAATGTTTTGAGTTTGATTCCAGCAGCCCCAAAAGGCTATTCTAGTATATTCAATTGTCCTGAAGATTAACCCTTCAATTTTTCTTAGGATTAACCCTTCAATTCTTAAGGAGGAAAGAGAAGCTAACTCATTGATCATGTATGAGCAGTTAGATCAATCAGCATCTGAGACTCAATCTGCCTTCATTTAGCTTGCACCTCCTAGGTGTCCTGTGGATCAGGGACTCCAGCCAGACTAAGACCAACCACGTCTCCTTCCACAGCATTAGGACACTGTGACACCGTTTTCAACCTCGTGGCCTCCATGGTCAGGATCAGTGAAGATCTGGGTTTGATGCGGGAATCTTCCAGAACAATATGGTTTAGTCATAGAAACATAGAAAGATAGAAACATAGAGAATTGGTGCTGGAGGAGGCCATTTGGCCCTTCGAGCCAGCACCGCCATTCATTGTGATCATGGCTGATCATCCACAATCAATAACCCGTGCCTGCCTTCTCCCCATACCCCTTGATTCCACTAGCCCCTAGAGCTCTATCTAACTCTCTCTTAAATCCATCCAGTGATTTGGCCTCCACTGCCCTCTGTGGCAGAGAATTCCACAAATTCACAACTCTGGGTGAAAAGGTTCCTTCCCACATCAGTTTTAAATGGCCTCCCCTTTATTCTAAGACTGTGGCCCCTGGTTCTGGACTTCCTCAACATTGGGAACATTTTTCCTGCATCTAGCTTGTCCAATCCTTTTATAATTTTACATGTTTCTATAAGACCCCCTCTCATCCTTCTAAACTCCAGTGAAGTCCCTGAGACTACTCTGTGTCTTTAGCACAAAAGTCTTGGGAGAAATTTCAGTGCAATGCTGACGGTTTCCTTATTCTCTCCAAGGAGGTGAGCATTTGACTTCCCATCCCCAATTTAGTTCAGTTTAGAGATTTTTTAGATTTAGAGATACAGCGCAGAAACAGGCTCTTTCGGCCCACCGGGTCCGCGCCGCCCAGCGATCCCCGCACACTAACACTATCCTACACCCACTAGGGCTAATTTTTACATTTTCCCAGCCAATTAACCTACACACCTGTACGTCTTTGGAGTGTGGGAGGAAACCGAAGATCTCGGAGAAAACCCACGCAGGTCACGGGGAGAACGTACAAATTCCGTACAGACGGCGCCCGTAGTCAGGATCGAACCTGAGTCTCCGGCACTGCATTCGCTGTAAGGCAGCAACTCTACCGCTGCGCCACCGTGCCGCCACAGTATGGAAATAGGCCCTTTGGCCCACTGAGTCCGCAGTGACCATCAATCGCCCGTTCACGCTGGTTCTATGTTATCCCGCATTCTCATTTATTCCTTGCACACTAGGGGCAATTTACAGCGACCAATTAACCTACAAACCAATATGTCTATGGGGTAGGAAGGAACTGCAGACAGACACAAAATGCTGGAGTAACAGACACTGGTTTAAACCAAAGATATGCACAATAAGCTGGGGAAACTCAGCGGGACAGGCAGCATGTCGGGAGAGAAGGAATGGGTGACATTTCGGGTCAAGACCTTTCTTCTGGGGTGTGCGATGAAACTCATGCAGACACAGCGAGAATATACAAACTCAGGTAGCTCATGATCACTCTCTAGTTGTTGATAGGGTGGTTCAGTTGCCTGATAACAGCTGGGAAGAAACAGTCCCTGAATCTGGAGGTGTGCGTTTTCACACTTCTGTACCTCTTGCCTGATGGGAGAGGGGGAGCAGAGGACGTGACCGAGGTGAGGCTCATCCTCGAGGTGTTATCCTTTGAAACCAAGGCCTTAGCGAACTGGAAAAGTTACTCCAGTTAGTTGTCTAAGCTATTCGGCCACGATTCCCTCACTTGTAGCTTCTAATGCTGTGAAGAACAATGGAACAACACTGTATGCCCCCCCCCGTACTCCACCAAATAACACACCATTCTGACTTGGACATATGTCGCCATTCCACCATTGTCAGAGATTCTAAATCATGAAATTCCTTCTCCAAAGACATTACTTGAGTAATACTTTATACTTTAGAGATACAGCACTGAAACAGGCCCTTCGGCCCACTGAGTCCACGCAGACCAGTGATCACCTCATACACTAGCACGACCCTACACTCTAGGGGCAATTTACAGAAGCCGATTAACCCACAAACCCACACGTCTTTGGAGTGTGAGAGGAAACCGGAGCACCCGGAGAAAACCCACGCAGGCCACAGGGAAGAGCGTGCAAACTCCATACAGACAGCACCCATAGTCAGGATGGAACCCGGGTCGATGGCGCTGTGAGGCAGCAACTCTACCGCTGCACCACCGTGCCGCCACAGTGGAAGTACTTGCAGAAGGACCTCAATGATTCAAAATGGTGACTGCCCACCAACCGTGGGCGGCCACGGCGGCATAACGGTAGAGTTACTGACTTACGTGTTCCATCCCGACTACGGGTGCTGTCTGTACGGTTTTCCCCGTGACCACGTGGGTTTCTTCCGAGATCTTCGGTTTCCTCCCACGCTCCAAAGACGTGCAGTTTGGGGGTAAAGTGGCTTGGAAGAAGTGTCAATTGTACCTAATGTGTGTAGGGTGGTGTTAATGCGCTGGGATCGCTGGTCGGTGTGGGCTCGGTGGGCCGAAGGGCCTGTTTCAGTGCTGTTTCTCTAAACTAAACCAGAAACTAAATTTATTAAGGGCAGTTGGGGATGGACAATGTGTTTTGCCACCGGCGCCCAGATCCTAAAAGGTAGATAAATAAGTACAAAGACCTGAGGAGATATCCCACATGCATGGAAAATATTTATTTCTAAACCTATGGGGCATGATGACATAAATTAGCTGCTACTTTTTCTACATTGTGGAAGATAGCTGTGGTTTGGTGTAATGAAGCCACAGGGTCAATCTGTACAGTTAATACACCCTTTGGTCCACCAAGTCCCTGCTGACTATTAAGTAGCTAGCTGTACTAATCCCATTTACCAGCACCTCATCCATGGCCTTCTTTGCCCCAGTAAATCAGGTGTTTTGGTTTAGTTTAGTTGTGTTTAGAGATACAGCATGGAAACAGGCCCTTCGGCCCACCGAGTCCTCACCGACCAGCGATCCCCGTTCACTAGCACTATTCGACACACTAGGGACAATTTACAACCTTCACCAAGGCAATTAACCTACAAACCTGTACATCTTTAGAGTGTGGGAGGAAACCGGAACACCTGGAGAAAACCCACGCAGGTCACGGGGAGAACGTACAAACGCCGTACAGACAGCATCCGTAGTCAGGATCGATCCTGGGTCTCTGGCGCTGTGAGGCAGCAACTCTACTGCTGTACCACTGTGCCACTCATAGAGATACTTCTTAAATCTGCCTGCAAAGGAGCACAAGAGGATAATGGGAAACTGGAGGTATTTAGATTTTAGATTTAGAGATACAGCGCAGAAACAGGCCCTTCGGCCCACCGGGTCCGCACCGCCCAGCGATCCCCGCACATCAACACTATCCTACACCCACTAGGGTCAAGTTTTACATTTGCCCAGCCAATTAACCTTCAAACCTGTACGTCTTTGGAGTGTGGGAGGAAACCGAAGATCTCGGAGAAAACCCACGCAAGTCACGGGGAGAACGTACAAACTCTGTACAGACAAGCACCCGTAGTCAGGATCGAACTTGAGTCTCCGGCGCTGCATTCGGTGTAAGGCAGCAACTCTACCGATGCGCCACCGTACAAAGCTATACTAATCCCTGTGGCACGCTGGTGCAGCGGTAGAGTTGTTGTCTTACAGCCCTTGCAGTGTCCGAGACCTGGGTTCGATCCTGACTACGGGTGTTGCCTGTACGGAGTTTGTACGTTCTCCCCGTGACCTGCGTGGGTTTTCACTGAGATCTTCGGTTTCCTCCCGCACTTCAAAGACGTACAGGTTTGTAGGTTAATTGTCTTGGGTTTTTATACTTGGTATCAGTGTAAAATTGTCCCCTAGTGTGTGTAGGCTTGTGTTAATGTGCGGTGATCGCTGGTCGATGCGGACACATGGGGCTGAAGGGCCTGTTTCTGCACTGTATCTCTAAACTAAACTAAAACAAAGAACTAAAGAATGAAGGCCAAGAAAAGAACCTCCTTATACCTCCATTTTCCCCCGCCCCTGATTCCGAAGAAGGGTTTCGACCCGAAATATTACCTATTCCTTTTCTCCAGAGATGCTACCTGACCTGCTGAGTTACTCCACCATTTTGTGTCTACCTTCGATGTAAACTAGCAAATCTGCAGATCATTCCTGCACATTTGTTCATTAACTTAGACACAATAGACTGCAGATGCCAGAAACCTGCATCAGGTTTTTAATGTAAAATATTGATAATTCTCTTCCCTCACACAAATGCTGGTCTACCCGTTAGGTCCCTCCAGTAGGTTGTTTGTTATTCACTAATGGAGTTCCGTTAAGGATTGTTAAAGGCGAGAGGTTACGTTAGATAATGTAAGAAAGGCAGATTGAATTGATAACACAACTATATAAGACTGAATTCAATATTTTGTTGTTTATGGAATGTCTTATTAGAACGATGGCCAGGTGCCCAGAATCCTGCTGTGTGTTGTGAGCTTACAGTTCTTTATTGATTTGAGGAGTTTAATGCACATTACTCCTTAAAATGCTATCTTACATTTTGTGTATTTCCATTGAGGGGAATAAATTCTTGAGATTGTAGTGCATTAACTAAGTGTCTTGAACAAAGGGAAAAGTAATGATGTTGAAACTGCACACATCCTCCAAGGCACTCGTAGATTTTGAAGTGGCGTTGTTTGCCTAGATAATGGTTGGAAAGGATTTATCCTCTCTACGAACTGAAAGGAGATGGGACTTAGAGAGCCCCCTCTCTTTTTTTTCAATCAGAAATATTTATTCAAATATTAAAATAACATATACAATGCAATGAAACCAAAACAGAACCCACCACCATAATACAAGACATAATAAACTATTACACAACTGTCTTACACTCCTTGTCACGGATGCATTCAACCCCCCCCAACGGTGCCCAGCGGTCCTGGAAATCCCCCAGGGTGCCCGTGGACAGCGCGTGTTCCCTCTCTAACACCACCCGGGCACGGACGTAACCCCGGAAAAGGGGCAGGCAGCCGGCTCGGGCAGAGCCCTCTTCCGCCTGGAGCCGTGACTCGCGGATGGCCAGCTTGGCCAGGCCCAGGAGCAACCCAACCAGGATATCCTCGGCCCTAACCTCTCCCTTACACACAGGGTGTCCAAAGAGTCCCCTCTCCTCTTGAACTTCATTGCAGGCAGATCCCTATCGCGTCTAACCAGTATTCCATTGGGGATACTTTCAGTTTTAGTTTTAGAACACAGCACAGGAACAGGCCCTTCGGCCCACTGAGTCTGCATACTAACGCTATCCTACACGCACTAGGGACAATTTGCAATTATAACACGCCAATTGACCTACAAACCTGTACGCATCTTTGGAATGTGGGAGGAAACCGGTGCGCCCGGAGAAAACCCACGAAGGTCAGGGGGGTACGTTAGGGTTGCCAACTTCCTCACTCCCAAATACGGGATAAGGTGATGTCACTGCCCCGCGCCCCACGTGATCTCACCCAGCCAGCGGCCACATGCTCCTGCTCCACCAATGGTGGCCACCCGGCCCGGGCGGCCGCCATTGGTGGAGCGGGAGCACGTGGCCGCTGGCAGGATGAGGTCACGTGGCTGGTGACGTCACCCTTTGTCCCTTATTTGGGAGTGAGGAAGTTGGCAACCCTACTAATACAGGACAAGGGCGATCCCGTACGGGACAAACTAATTTAACCCAAAATATGGGATGTCCCGGCTAATACGGGACAGATGGTAGCCCTAGGGTACGTACAAACTCCGTACAGACAAGCACCCATATTCAGGATCGAACCTGGGTCTCTGGCGCTGCAAGGAAATGGAAGAACTGACATGACTTGGATTTCAAGTCTATCACTAGGCAGAGAAAATGGAGCTTCACCCTGTGTCTAACCCACGTTGGCACACTAGCACAGCTGGTAGAACCGCTGCATTAGAATTCAAGAGACACAGGTTTGATCCTGACCTCGGGTGCTGTCTGTGCGGAGTTTGCACGTTATCTCTGTGACTGCGTGGGTTTCCTCCGGGTGCTCCGGCTTCCTCCCACACCCCAAAGGCGTGCGGGATTGCGGCCTCTGTAAATTGCCCCTAGTGTGCAGGGAGTGGATGAGAAAGTGGGATAACAGAGAACTAGTGTGAACAGGTGATCGATGGTTGGCGTGGACTTGGTGGGCCGAAGGTGTGTGGGAAAGAACTGCAGATGCTAGTTTGAATCGAAGGTAGACACAAAGTGCTGGAGTAATTCAGCGAGACAGGCAGCATCTCTGGAGAGAAGGAATGGGTGACGTTTCGTGTCGAGACCCTTTTTCAGACTGGAGGCCCAAAGGCCCTGGTTTTGTGCTGTATCTTTCAATCAATCCTGCACCTATTGTCTATTGTCTATTGTCTAATAACTAGAGGGCACCAAGTGGCTCAAGTTTCACCATTGCTGGAGGTTTTCTTAAATTGCATACCTCAGAGCAGTTCTGCAGCCTACAATGTCTGAGTGTGACATCCACTCCCTTGATGGTTCTTAAATCCATTTAGAGACAGGGATTGACATTTGTCCTGGATAGCATCAACCAATTATGCGAAAGAGTAGATGCAAATTAAAAAAAACTACTGATGCTGGAAATCTGAAATACGCACAGAGAATTCTACAAACATTCAGCAGGTCAGTTAGCATCTGTGGAGCGAGACATGAGTTAACGTTTCAGGTCAGTAATCCACAATAGAGAGAAGCAACTTATTTGTAAGTAGCCAAGTCTATGAGGTGTGTGCTGCTTCAGTTTAGCTTAGAGATACAGCATGGAAACAGGCCCTTCGACCCACCGAGTCCATGCCGACCATCGATCACCTGTTCATAATATAAGAAAATAACTGCAGATGCTGGTACAAATCGAAGGTATTTATTCACAAAATGCTGGAGTAACTCAGCAGGTCAGGCAGCATCTCGGGAGAGAAGGAATGGGCGACGTTTCGGGTCGAGACCAAGGGTCTCCTCTCCTCTCCTCTCCTCTCCTCTCCTCTCCTCTCCTCTCCTCTCCTCTCCTCTCCTCTCCTCTCCTCTCCTCTCCTCTCCTCTCCTCTCCTCTCCTCTCCTCTCCTCTCCTCTCCTCTCCTCTCCTCTCCTCTCCTCTCCTCTCCTCTCCTCTCCTCTCCTCTCCTCTCCTCTCCTCTCCTCTCCTCTCCTCTCCTCTCCTCTCCTCTCCTCTCCTCTCCTCTCCTCTCCTCTCCTCTCCTCTCCTCTCCTCTCCTCTCCTCTCCTCTCCTCTCCTCTCCTCTCCTCTCCTCTCCTCTCCTCTCCTCTCCTCTCCTCTCCTCTCCTCTCCTCTCCTCTCCTCTCCTCTCCCCTCCTCTCCCCTCCCCTCCCCTCCCCTCCCCTCCCCTCCCCTCCCCTCCCCTCCCCTCCCCTCTCCTCTCCTCTCGGGTCCCGACCCGAAGCGTCGCCCATTCCTTCTCTCCCGAGATGCTGCCTGACCTGCTGAGTTACTCCAGCATTTTGTGTTCATACTAGTTCTACGTTATCCCACTTTCTCATCTACTCTCATCTCATCTCTCTACATATTCGAGGCAATTTACAGAGGCAAATTGGCCTGGAAACCCGTACGTCCTTGGGGAATGTGGGAAGGAATGGAAACACGCAGAGGAAACACAAGGGTCACAGGGAAGAACGTGCAATGTTCACACGGACAGCACCCGAGGTCAGGATGGAACCAGGATCTCAGGTGCTGTGAGGCAGCAGCTCTCCCAGCAGCTCTCCCAGCTGCTCTGCTGTGCTATCCTTCTGTTCCTCCAAATGCCTGCACTCAACATTTTCAATATCATCGTGAATACTCTTCTGCCAGTTTGTCCACCCGCAGACCAGGATTCCTGAAAGTCAAGGAGGATGTTGTTGCATTTCTTCAAGGATTCGAGGATTAGTACGGGTGCCAGGGGTTATGGGGGGAAGGCAGGAGAATCGTTTAGTTTAGTTTAGTTTAGAGATACAGCACGGAAACAGGTCCTTTGGCCCACCGAGTCCCTACTGACCAATGATCCCTGTATACCAACACTATCCTACGCACTAGGGACCATTTACGATTTTTTAACCGCAGCCAATTACCCTGCAAAGCAGGACATCTTTGGAGTGTGGGAGGAAACCGGAGCACCCGGAGAAAACCCACGCCGGTCACGGGGTGAACGTACAAACTCCGCGCAGGCAGCGCCCGTAGTCAGGATCGAACCCAGGTCCCTGGCGCTGTAAGGCAGCTACTCTACCGCTGCCCCACCAATTGGGTTGAGAGGAAAAGATAGATCAGCCACGATTGAGTGGTGGAGTAGACATGATGGGCCGAATGGCCTAATTCTGCTCCGAGAACTTATGAACATGAAACTTCAAGCAGAATAGAGCTCCACATCATCTGTGTGTTATATGAGTCTAGTTATGGGCGTGCAAGCAGCCCAGTCCAACTCAATGCCATGGAAGTTGACCTGGGGAGGCCGTTGATACCGGTTCACCTATCCTCCAAATGTATCAATAGCCCAATGGAGCTTACGAAAATAACTGCAGATGCTGGTACAATGGTACAATAGCCCAATGGAGCTTTACTGGTCACATATGCAACCGCACAGTGAAATTCATTTCACCGTTTTTGGCGCCATTATTCAAAGTCCAAAGTCCGGCCGGCCGGCCTGCTCGATGTACTGGAGCAGTTCCCGCAACCCGACATCCCTCTCCTCTCCTGACCCGGCCATCTGTGTGTTCTGGGGGCACTGGAGGCATTACCCCGGTTCACTCCCACTCCTAGTGTCCCAACTCCCCAGCTCCCTCCCGGTTATCCAACGAGCGCCGGGTTGGTTACCGGTCCCACCGACCAATGAGTCTTCAGCCTCGATCCTGATCCTGACAAGCCTTCATCTCCTTAGTCATTGTTCACAGTTATTTCATTCCATGTGCAACCATCAGGCTCATTATTCCCCCATCCTAGAGTGTTATAATGCTGTCGATGAGTTAATTCACAGCCAGTGACATCCTGAGTCACTAATAAATGCATTGACATTATTCACATCAGCTCAGTGCAGGAACATAGTGCCATCTGCCACACAGTTTAGTACAACACCAAGACAACCATATGACCATGAATTAAAACAAGAGCTTGGGACCTGCCTCAGATGCAATCAACAATCTGGGCACAGGTTGCAATCAGAATTCTACTGGGACAAATAACCCTTCCTTTCCGGATAATTCTACATTGACCAAATGCCGCGCGTGAAGTCAGTGATGAATGAAGGTATCTCGTGTTATGAAAGAAAGAGAATGCATGCAGCCATCTGTCCAATGTTCCTTCCCCAATCAAGTCCCAAGAGGTATTTGCAGCAATTCCTTTATTTGTTGTTTGTGGGATCTTGCTGTGTATGTGGCCACCTTATTCACCCACATGCCAAAACTGTCACGCGCTGTAATGATAATTAGTCGTATATTAGTCAGTCTGAAGGAGGGTCTCGACCCGAAACGTCACCCATTCCTTCGCTCCTGAGATGCTGCCTGACCCTGCTGCTGAGTTACTCCAGCATTTTGTGTCTACCTTCATTTGAACCAGCATCTGCAGTTATTTTCCTACACATAAATTGTGTAAATCTTCCTGAAAAGCCATAGATGTTCAAACCCTCACATTTCTACAACATCCCTGTAACTTGTGAACTTGTAGACAAATTCTTGATTAGAACAGGTGTCAAGGGTTATGGGGAGAAGGCAGGGAAAATGGGATCAGGAGGCAGAGATCAGCCATAGAAAATAGAAAATAGGAGCAGGAGGAGGCCATTTGGCCCTTCGAGCCAGCACCACCATGATTGAATGGCGGTGGACTCGATGGGCCGAATGGCCTAATTCTACTCCGATAACTTGTGAACATGTGAATTTCACCAGCTTTTCTTCCAAAAAGGATTTTCCCTCTGAAACATTTGGAGAATGTTACGTTGTTAACAGTGCTTATAACTGCACGTTTTTGAGCTGTACACTAATTAGATTTTAGATTTAGATTTAGAGATACAGCGCGGAAACAGGCCCTTCGGCCCACTGAGTCTGTGCCGCCCAGCGATCCCCGCACATTAACACTATCCTCCACACACTAGGGACAATTTTTACATTTACCCAGTCAATTAACCTACAAACCTGTACGTCTTTGGAGTGTGGGAGGAAACCGAAGATCTCGGAGAAAACCCACGCAGGTCACGGGGAGAACGTACAAACTCCATACAGATGGAGCCCCTAGTCAGGATCGAACCTGAGTCTCCGGCGCTGCATTCGCTGTAAGGCAACAACTCTACCGCTGTGCCACCATGCAATAAGTTGCTGCAAGCTGCTTCTACAATAGACAATAGACAATAGGTGCAGGAGGAGGCCATTCGGCCCTTCGAGCCAGCACCGCCATTCAATGTGATCATGGCTGATCATTCTCAATCAGTACCCCGTTCCTGCCTTCTCCCCATACCCCCTGACTCCGCTATCCTTAAGAGCTCTATCCAGCTCTCTCTTGAATGCATTCAGAGAATTGGCCTCCACTGCCTTCTGAGGCAGAGAATTCCACAGATTCACAACTCTCTGACTGAAAAAGTTTTTCCTCATCTCATTTCTACAGATGCGCCATAGAAAGCATTTTATCAGGAGGCATCTCTGCATGGTTTGGGAACAGCTCCATCCAAGACCGCGCAAAATTGCAGAGAATTGTGGACGCAGCCCAGACCATCACGCAAACCAACCTCCCTTCCATTGACTCCTCACTACACCTCACGCTACCTCGGCAAGATCACCAGCATAATCAGGGATGGGTCTCACCATAGGCACTCCCTCTTCTCCCCCCTCCCATCAGGCAAGAGGTACAGAAGTGTAAAAAATACACACACACCTCCAGATTCAGAGACAGTTTATTACCAGCTATTATCAGGCAACTGAACCATCACATCAACAACTGGAGAGCGGTCCTGAGCTACTATCTATCTCATTGGATACCCTCAGACTATCTTTAATCGGACATTACTGGACTTAATCTTGCACTAAACATTATTCACCCTATTCCATTTATCATGTATCTGTACGACTGCTTGATTGCAGTCATGTCTAGTCTTTCCGCTAACTGGTTAGCGCACGACAAAAAATATCTTTATTGTACCTCAGTACACTAAACTAAACTAAACTAAACTAAACTAAACTAAACTAAAGATAGGTGAGTGAGCAATGTGTTCAGTTTGTTCCTGAATCTGATCGTGATCAGCTAACTACGACTGCTCCAAACACTGGCTGCAAACCCAGCTGATTTCAGATCTATTTCTTTGAACCTCAAAATTATCTTCTCTATTAAACTTCATTAAAGGCCAAATAACTGCCTCTTGACGTTCGTCTGCTTGGCATATCAAAGAGAGGATATGAAACAGAATTCTATATGAGCATCCAAATAGTTAGCAAGAGCCAAGAACTGAATATGAAATAAAATTCAGTGTGGAGCCACAGGATTTCTGCGTTGATCTCGACTGTATCGTGTTAGTTTGGAGATTGTGTGTGAAAACTGGCCCTTTGGCCCATGGAGTCCACACCGAGCATTGATCACCCGTTCACATTAGAAGCATCTGCAGTTCCTTCCTACACATTAGTTCTGTTGAGCCACTTTCTCATCCACTCCCTGCACACGAGGGGTAGTTTACAGAGGCCAATTAAGCTGCAATCCAGCAAAGTCTTTGGAATGTGGGAGGAAACTGAAGCACCCGGAGAAATACTACACGGTCACGGGGAGAACTTGGAAAACTCCACACAGACAGCACCGAGGCCAGGATCAGAGCAGGGTTCAGCTTTATCAGCGATGCCATTGTGCCACATGTTAGTTAAAGTCAGAGCATGATAGAGGGCCTATGGTATCAGACCCCCTTTTGGCTGGGACGTAGAGAAAGATATATACTGGAAATTCAACTAATGCAGGTTTAACCTCAATTTAGGAGCAGGGCCTTGCTTAAATGTTTCTGTCACAGAGAGATACAGCACAGAATCAGCCCTTTAGGCCAACAAATTTCCATCAAGCTGTTGCACTAATTCTACACTCATGCCATTTCATTCTCCCTACGTTTTCTTTTTTTTCACCCGTAGATTTTATCATGCACTCGGGATAATTTAGTGTTCAATTAACTGACCAGCCCAGAGGCCTTTGCGATATGCAAAGAATCCGCAGCACCCAGGGGAAATTCGAAAGATCACAGGGAAAATGTGCAGACTCCACACAGAGTTAAAATTGAATGTGGGGCACTGGAGCTGTGAGGTCACTGCACTGCCTGCTGTGGCACTGCGCAAATGTATTTCCAGGGTGCCATGTTAAGAGGATGCCCGACTGACTGGCAGGGAAGTACTGCGGCAACAGACACAGCAATTCATGGGGGAAGGCAAGGGCATTATAGAGAAGGGGGCCTGTGGTGTGGTGGGGCCCACCCAGCAGAGATGGGGTCTGACTTAGGTTTCCAACTTCCTCACTCCCAAACAAGGGACAAAAGGTGACGTCACTGCCCTGCGCCTCACGTGACCTCACCCAGCCAGCAGCCACGTGCTCCCGCTCCACCAATGGCGGCCGCCGGGGCCGGGAGGCGGGTTGCTACACAATCTCCGTTAGGCGGCGCCCGGGCCTCCGGCCCTACAGTGTCTGGGCCTACAGTGTCCTGGCCTACAGCGGCCCCCGGGCCTAATACGGGACAAGGGCAGTCCCATACGAGACAAACCAATGTAGCCCAATATACGGGATGTCCTGGCTAATACGGGACAGTTGGCAGCCCTAGGTCTGACTGTCCATGCAGGGGGTTGTGATCTGGGGGTGGGTGCATAAGGACAAGCAGGAGATTGGGGGAATGCCTAATCTTGTTGGCATTTTTAGATTAGTTTAGTTTATTGATATAGTGCAGAAACAGACCCTTCGGCCTACCGAGTCCAGGCCGACATGCGATCCCCGCACACTAACACTATCCTACGCACACTAAGAACAAGTTACAATTTTACTGAAGCCATTTACACCTTTGGCCACCAGGAATGCTACAAATCAGCAAACCTTGTGCTCAGTGGTTGAGTTGCTGCCTTACAGCGCCCCGTTCAACCCTCACTTGGGGTGCTGCCTGCATGGAGTTTATACGTTATCCCCGTGACTATGCTTGTGCTCCGGTTTCCTCCCACACTCCAAAGACGTACACGTTTGCAGGTTAATGGCTTCAGCGAATTGTAAGTTGTCCCTTGTGTGTAAGATAGTGCTGGTGTACAGGGTGATCTCTGGTCGGCGTGGACTCAGTGAACCAAAGGGGCTGTTTCCATTGCTGTATTTCTGAAGGCTAAAGTCTTGCTATTTATTAATGGCCGACCAACACAAAAGACAGGGTGGAACAAACCTATCACTTTTTTAAAAAAAGCTTGATTATCATTTTAGGGCAATTCTAAAAAATGCCAGCCATTGTAATGTTATGATTAATATGACAATGGTTTGCAAGGAGCATATATGGTGCTCAGTCCTTGAAACTGGGTCTGAATGCATCTGTTTTGATTCTCTGAGGTGAAGCGTGTAGAGCAGGTATTTCGAAATTTCAGCAACCCCGATTCAATCCTGACCTCCTGTGTTACATGTGCCACTTCCCTGTGGCCTTATGGATTTCTTTGGGTCACACTTGTTTGGTTTAGAGATGCAGCACAGAAACAGGCCCTTCAGCCCATTGAGTCAATGTTGACCATCTATCACCCATTCACACCAGTTCTACGTTATCCCACTTTCTCATCCCACTCCTGACACACTCGGGACAATTTACAGAGGCCAATTAACC